>NC_069500.1:471156259-471266259 GCF_027579735.1 Bombina bombina | reverse complement strand
GCTATTCTAATAAATGTATTAACCCCTAAAGCTAAGTCTAACCCTAACCCTAATGAATAATTATATTGTAGCTATTTTAGGATTTATATTTATTTTACAGGCAACTTTGTATTTATTTTAACTAGGTACAATAGCTATTAAATAGTTATTAACTATTTAATAGCTACCTAGTTAAAATAATTACACAATTACCTGTAAAATAAATCCTAACCTAAATTACAATTAAACCTAACACTACACTAGCAATAAATTAATTAAATAAATTACCTACAATTACATACAATTAAATCAACTAAACTAAATTACAAAAAAAACACTAAATTACAAAAAATAAAAAAGATTACAAGAATATTAGGCTAATTACACCTACTCTAAGTCCCCTAATAAAATAAAAAGCCCTCCAAAATAATAAAGGTCCCTACCCTATTCTAAATTAAAAAGTAACCAGCTCTTTTACCAGCCCTTAAAAGGGTTTTTGCGGGGCATGCCCCTAAGCAATCAGCTCTTTTGCCTTTAAAAAAGAAAATACAACCCCCCCAACATTAAAACCCACCACCCACATACCCCTACTCTAACCCAAACCCCCCTTAAATAAACCTAACACTACCCCCCTGAAGATCTCCCTACCTTGAGTCGTGTTCACCCAGCTGGGCACCGATGGACCAAAAGAGGACATCCGGAGCGGCAGAAGTCTTCATCCTATCCGGGCAGAAGAGGACATCCGGACCGGCAGACATCTTCATCCAAGCGGCATCTTCTATCTTCATCCATCTGATGAGGAGCGGCTCCATCTTCAAGACCTCCGGCGCGGAACATCCTTCTTCACCAACGACTAGACGACGAACGATGGTTCCTTTAAATGACGTCATCCAAGATGGCGTCCCTCGAATTCTGATTGGCTGATAGGATTCTATCAGCCAATCGGAATTAAGGTAGGAAAAATCTGATTGGCTGATTAAATCAGCCAATCAGATTTAAGTTCAATCCGATTGGCTGATGCAATCAGCCAATCAGATTGAGCTCGCATTCTATTGGCTGTTCTGATCAGCCAATAGAATGTGAGCTCAATCTGATTGGCTGATTGGATCAGCCAATCAGATTTTTCCTACCTTAATTCCGATTGGCTGATAGAATCCTATCAGCCAATCGGAATTCGAGGGACGCCATCTTGGATGACGTCATTTAAAGGAACCGTCATTCGTCGTCTAGTCATCGGTGAAGAAGGATGTTCCGTGCCAGAGGTCTTGAAGATGGAGCCGCTCTTCGTCAGATGGATGAAGATAGAAGATGCCGCTTGGATGAAGATGTCTGCCGGTCCGGATGTCCTCTTCTGCCCGTATAGGATGAAGACTTCTGCCGCTCCGGATGTCCTCTTTTGGTCCATCGGTGCCTGGATGGGTGAACACGACTCAAAGTAGGGAGATCTTCAGGGGGGTAGTGTTAGGTTTATTTAAGGGGGGTTTGGGTTAGAGTAGGGGTATGTGGGTGGTGGGTTTTAATGTTGGCGGGGGGTTGTATTTTTTTTTACAAGCAAAAGAGCTGATTACGTAGGGGCATGCCCCGCAAAAAGCCCTTTTAAGGGCTGGTAAAAGAGCTGGTTACTTTTTAATTTAGAATAGGGTAGGGACCTTTATTATTTTGGAGGGCTTTTTTATTTTATTAGGGGGCTTAGAGTAGGTTTAATTAGCCTAATATTCTTGTAATCTTTTTTTATTTTTTGTAATTTAGTGTTTGTTTGTTTTTTTGTAATTTAGTTTAGTTGATTTAATTGTATGTAATTATAGGTAATTTATTTAATTAATTTATTGTTAGTGTAGTGTTAGGTTTAATTGTAACTTAGGTTAGGATTTATTTTACAGGTAATTTTGTAATTATTTTAACTAGGTAGCTATTAAATAATTAATAACTATTTAATAGCTATTGTAGCTAGTTAAAATAAATACAAAGTTGCCTGTAAAATAAATATAAATCCTAAAATAGCTACAATATAATTAGTCGTTATATTGTAGCTATATTAGGGTTTATTTTACAGGTAAGTATTTAGTTTTAAATAGGAATACTTTAGTTAATAAGATTTAATTTATTTCGTAAGATTAAAATTATATTTAATTTAGGGGGGTGTTAGGGTTAGGGTTAGGGTTAGACTTAGGGGTCAGCAGATTAGGGGTTAATACTTGAAGTTAGGTGGCGGCGATGTTAGGGAGGGCAGATTAGGGGTTAATACTATTTATTATAGGGTTTGCGAGGCGGGAGTGCAGCGGTTTAGGGGTTAATACATTTATTATAGTAGCGGCGAGGTCCGATCGGCAGATTAGGGGTTAATAAGTGTAGGTAAGGTAGCAGTGACATTGGGGGGGCAGATTAGGGGTTAATAAATATAATATAGGTGTCGACGATGTTAGCGGCAGCAGATTAGGGGTACATAGGTATAATGTAGGTTGCGGCGGTGTACGGAGCGGCAGATTAGGGGTTAATAATATAATGCAGGTGTCAGCGATAGCAGGGGCGGCAGATTAGGGTTTAATAAGTGTAAGGTTAGGGGTGTTTAGACTCGGGGTTCATGTTAGGGTGTTAGGTGCAGACTTAGAAACTGTTTCCCCATAGGAAACAATGGGGCTGCGTTGGGAGCTTAACGCTGCTTTTTTGCAGGTGTTAGGTTTTTTTTCAGCCCAAACTGCCCCATTGTTTCCTATGGGGGAATCGTGCACGAGCACGTTTTGCCAGCTTACCGCTACCGTAAGCAACGCTGGTATTGAGAGTTGAAGTGGTGGTACATTCGGCTCAACGCACCCTTTTTGGAGCCTAACGCAGCCCCTCAGACAACTCTAAATACCAGCGTTGTCTTAAGGGTGCGTTGGGAAAAAAAGCTGCGTTAGCTACGCGGGTCTTTACAGACAAAACTCTAAATCTAGCCAATTTTTCATGTTTTCAAAAGGCTCCAATACACTTCTACAGTTGTCATCAAAATTATTCAACCCCCATTGCAAATCAGGTTTATTGTCAAAATGCACGGACTTTCAGCTGTTGAACAAATCAAACAAAAGCAATTGAAATAGCTCAACACAACAAATGTTTCAAGTAGTTTCCCCAAATTTAACTGAAAATCCAACTTTTAATGAATTCTGCAGTCTCAACATTGTGCAACCCCTTCATGGCAAGCATCTTTAGTACTTAGTAGAGCACCATTTTGCTGTTATGACCTGCTGCAAATGAGATGCATAGCCAGACACCAGCTTCTGGCAGTATTCCAGCAGAATCATAGCCTATTCATCATGAGCAATGGTCTCCAGTTCAGTAATATTCTTGGGTTTGCGTTCTGCAACCGCCTTCTTCAAATCCCACCAGAGATTTTCTATGGGGCTCATGTCAGGTGACAGTGATGGCCACTGTAGAATCTTCCATGACTTCTTCTACAACCAAGCCTTGGTGGAATTTGAGGTATGTTTGGGATCATTGTCCTGTTGGAAGATCTGATGACGCCCAAGCTTCAGCTTATTCACAGGTTTTTTTTCAACCTGCCTTCTCGGAAATCTTGTTGCAGCTGTTGATAGCTTCCTTTTTATGCCCCGTCCAGGTAGTGTAACACTGTTCCTTTAACTTTTAACTTGCAAACTATAATTCCAACTGTGTCTCTAGGAACATTCAGTGCCTTCGCTATCTTTTTGTATCTTGTTCCTTGTTTGTGAAGGTCGATGATCTCTTCTCTTATCTTTTTGGAACATTTTTTTTACTTAGCCAGATTTCTAACATGCAGTCAAATGTGACACTCAACAAATCCCTAGCCAGTTCCGGTATTTCATGTGTTCTAGCTCCCCTGGTGCAACTAATGAAGCCCTTGATTAGTTGCATCAGGTGTGCTTGAGACAACACCTGTTTTGCATATTTGTGCTAATGTGAGGGATTCTATTCAAGGGGATGAATAATTTTGAGTCTGCAGAATTAATTAAAAATTGCATTTTCAGATTAATTTGAGGAAACCACTTGAAGCAGCATTTGTTGTGTTGAGCTATTTCAATTGATTTTGTTTAATTTGTTCATTGCAAACAGCTGAAAGTCTGTAAATTTTGACAATAAACCTGATTTGCAATGGGGGTTGAATAATTTTGATTACAACTGTAGACGTGCATTGGAGCCCTTTGCAATACAGAAGTAGTTGTCTCAAAAGGTGAATAAGCAGTCAAAATGGTGTGGGTTAAGCCAGCGTTTCTCAACTCCAGTCCTCAAGTATCTCTAACAGGCCAGATTTTCATGATATCTGAATTAGAACACAGGTGAAATAATCAGCTGATAAGTAACCATGGTTACTAACCGTCTCTCATGCTTTAGTTGAATATTTCACCTGTGATCTAGTTACAGGGACATGAAACCCAATTTTTTTCTTTCATGATTCAGATAGAGAATACAATTTTAAACAACATTCCTATTTACATCTGTTATTCATTTGCTTCATTTTTCAGACATCCTTTGTTCAAGAAGTAGCAATGTACATGGGTGAGCCAATCACACGAAACATCTATGTGCAACCTCCATTTAGATATGCTTTTCAACAAAGGATATCAAGAGAATGAGCAAATTAGCTAATAGAAGTAAATTGGAAAGTTGTTAAAAATTGCATGCTCTTTCAAAATCATGAAAGAATTTGTGTGTTTCATGTCCCTTTAAGATATAATGAAAATCTGTCATGTTAGAGGTACTTGAGGACTGAAGTTGAGGAACACTGGGCTTACCTATGTAATAGGGATTATTATTAACCACTGTAGTGTACTAACATAATTCCCAGCACTATACCAGGGCTACAATAAATAGAAGCAATAAGACCAAATCCGAGGGTTTAAAGGGACAGTAAAGTCAACATTAAGCTTTCATGATTTAATTTTAAACAACTTTCCAGTTTACTTCTATCAATTTTTCTTTGTTGGAGTGTGCACGTGTCTTTAGTTCTCTATGGCAGCAGTGTTTTGCAACATTTTATAACAAAGCTACAAATATGCACACTCCTGAGCTCTTAGCAGCCTACCTAGTTTTTTCTTCAATAAAAGATACCAAGAGAACAAAGTAAATTTGATAACAGAAGTAAATTGGAAAGTTGTTTAAAATTGCATGCTCTATCTGAATCATGAAAGTTTAATTTTGACTTTACTATCCCTTTAAAAGGACAGTCTAATCCAAAATAAACTTTTGTGATTCAGATAGGGCATGTAATTTTGAACAAATTTCCAATATACTTGTATCACCAATTTTGCTTTGGTCTCTTGCTGGCTAATTTCTAAGCCCTTGAATGCCACCTCTTATCTCAGGGCATTTTGACAGTTTTTCACCACTAGAGGGTGTTAGTTCACGTGTGTCATATAGATAACACTGTGCTTATGCACATGGAGTTCCTAGAAGCCAGCACTGATTGGCTAAAATGTAAGTCTGTCAAAATAACTGAAATAAGGGGGCAGTTTGCAGAGGCTTAAATACTAGGTAATCACAGAGGTAAAAAGTGTATTTATATAACTGTGTTAGTTATGCAAAACTAGGGAATGGGTAATAAAGGAATTATCTATCTTTTCAAACAATAAAAATTCTGGTGTAGACTGT
This sequence comes from Bombina bombina, assembly GCF_027579735.1. Classification (NCBI taxonomy): domain Eukaryota; kingdom Metazoa; phylum Chordata; class Amphibia; order Anura; family Bombinatoridae; genus Bombina; species Bombina bombina. The sequence goes on along the minus strand of NC_069500.1, from coordinate 471,260,676 downwards.
CCCTTTAAAGATCTCTGCTCCCAATGGTGATTAGTGTCCTGAGTCTGCCCACATTTGATCTCAGATCACTCCCATGGTCCTCAAACTCATGTCAACTACCTGCCTACATCAGACTTCAAATCAGACCCAATCAGGTTGGTCTTCAGTTGATTTTACAGTGCAACCAGTTAAATACTGGCCACCTAGCAACCCTATGACTTATATGTGGGATATATGTGGTTGAGGAAAGGTGACACTGACTGCATATATAAAAATTTTGCAAACAGGCCCAGTAACACAGTTTTTTATTACATAAGGTCTTGTTCAGCTTTAGATAAATTTAAAGCTTAATCTGTGGAGCTAATTTAAATCAAAGTGAAAAATGAGCTTTTTAAAATCTTTTATAGCCAATTTTCTTGCGACGCCTCTAAGCATAGAACAGGCAGTGTTATTGTCTAGAATTATCTCTCTGCAATCTTTGTTATATCATAAGATGGTATTTTAATGAAAAGATATTATTTTCCAACCTCATAACGAAATGTAATGTCATTTTATTTTTATGCTATCTCCTAATAGGCATATGCATATTTTAATGGTTCTGAACAATTTGCATTCCTGTATTAGAATGATCATAGATACGATCTAGACACATCAGAGTAAGAGGATATCGTATGCTATGTTACCATCTTGTTTTAAGTACTAAAAATAAAAAGAGAAGAGAAAAAGAAATATATTTTTCTTTAATCTGTGTAAAACCGTGTGCAGCTTGGAACTTCCTGTGACTTCCTCTATTAATCTATTTTATTCTTCTAGGTGCACCACCTGAGTCAAGAAAGATTTATAGGCAGTTTATTTTGATTATTTTGTTGTATATGGTGCACAGATGTTTAATTGCTGAAGCAAGTTAATTAACAAATGTGCCCTGAAAAATGGATAAACTTGAAAAGGGACCTTGTTGTCATGTGAGGCTCAATTATTTAAAAAAGGAAAATAATTAAACAGTAACAATATAGGGCTAGATTACAAGTGGTGAGCTAATTTATTGCGCGTTATTGGCCGTTTACGGGCGCGCGATAATTAAACAGCCATTACAAGTGGCTGGTTATTGCTACCGCAACCTCGAGGTAGCAATTAGCACTTATAAAATTACCCAGAGATCAGATCTCTGGTTAATTTTATAAATGTGTCCCAAATGTCCCCAAAATACAGTTTAGTGTATTTACAGTATAAACAGTAACAATATAGGGCTAGATTACAAGTGGTGAGCTAATTTATTGCGCGTTATTGGCCGTTTACGGGCGCGCGATAATTAAACAGCCATTACAAGTGGCTGGTTATTGCTACCGCAACCTCGAGGTAGCAATTAGCACTTATAAAATTACCCAGAGATCAGATCTCTGGTTAATTTTATAAATGTGTCCCAAATGTCCCCAAAATACAGTGTAGTGTATTTTATTAAAAAAAAAATTCTAGCATTTTTATATTTTAATAAAATAAATGCACTAGGCAGTATTTTGAGGGTAAAGTTGGCGAGAGTGGGGTGTTAGAAAAAAAAACTCACTGAAAAGTGCCTTTACAAAGCTGTCTATGGGAACTGTGTTTTCAGTAAATATATATGTATATGCTTATATACATATATATTTATGTGTATATACACATATTAACTCATAAATATATATGTATATATGCATATATATATTTACAATTAGATGCGTAACTTACCAACTTTGCTGCGCTTCAGTTCTGTGCCGTGTATGATGACATCAGAATGAGGTTCCTATTGGAGCCTATGAAAGCATGCTATCGTGAGCTCGCCTTCGCATTACTGGCAACTTGTAATACCAGCGCATATTAGCATGTGCTGGTATTATTCAGTGGAGCACAAATATCGCTTTTCCGAAAGAGATATTTATTGCTCCACTTGTTATCTGGCCCTTAATGGTAAAAAGCATAACAGAGATTAACAATTTATATGCATTTTTTATACTCTGAGGGGAAATGGCTGAGCTAGCTTGAATGTGAGGGAATTTTGACTTCTGCTGTGTAGATTAGTTGACAAAAAAGTCACAAATTCATAAGAGATCAACAGAATTGCAGTGTCACTGGGAAGTGATAGTATGGGAGTGTGCAAGAGCACTTTAGGTTAAAGGGACATGAAAACCAATATTTTTCCTTCATGATTCCGATACAGCATACAATTTTCCAATTTACTTCTATAATCTAATTTGCTTAGTTCTCTTGACATCTATGCGGGAGATAGCTGTTGATTGATGGCTGTCCATATATGCCTCATGTCATTGGCTTACTGATGTGTTCAGCTAGCTCTCAGAAATGCATTAATGCTCCTTCAACAAAGGATTCCAAGAGGATGAAGCAACATTTATAATAGAAGTAAACTGAAATCTTGTTTAAAAAACATAATTTATGTAAGAACTGATAAATTAATTTCTTTCATATTGGCAAGAGTCCATGAGCTAGTGACGTATGGGATATACAATCCTACCAGGAGGGGCAAAGTTTCCCAAACCACAAAATGCCTGTAAATACACCCCTCACCACACCCACAATTCAGTTTAACGAATAGCCAAGTAGTGGGGGTGAAAAAAATAAGGAGTAGAAAAGCATATATAAAGAGGAACTGGAAATATAATTGTGCTTTTATACAAAAATCATAACCACCATAAAGAGGGTGGGTCTCATGGACTCTTGCCAACATGAAAGAAATTAATTTATCAGGTAAGTTCTTGCATAAATTTTGTTTTCTTTCATGTAATTGGCAAGAGTCCATGAGCTAGTGACGTATGGGATAGAAATACCCAAGATGTGGAAGTCCACATAAGAGTCACTAGAGAGGGAGGGATAAAATAACAGCCATTTCCACTGAGAAATTAAATCCACACAATAATTAAGTTTTTCTAAAAAAAAAATTAAATCAAAAGCAGTAGAATCAAACTGAGACATCTGCCTGGAGAACTTTTTCTACCAAAGACTGCTCCAGAAGAAGCAAATACATAAAAATGGTAAAAACAATAAAAGTATGCAAAGAAGACCAAATAACTGATTTGCAAATCTGATCAACCTAAGCCTCATTCTGAAAAAGCCCAAATAAAAGGCGACTGAACTTAGTAGAATGAGCTGTAAAACTCTGAGGCGGAGCCTGCCCTGCCTCCAAATAAGCCTTGAAAAACAAAAGCTTTAATCTGAATGCCAAAGAAATGGCAGAGGCTTCCTAACCTTTTCTGGAACCAGAAAAACAGCAAAAAGACTAGAAGTCTTCTAAAATCCTAGTAACCTCGATATAGAATTATAAAGATCTTACCACATACAAAGAATGTAAAGAACTCTCAAAGAATTCTTTAGGATTAGGACACAAAGAAGGGACAACATATTCTCTACTAATGTTGTTCAAATTCACAATGTTAGGAAAAAAAGAAGTCCACAAAACAACTTATCTAGATGAAAATATCAGATAAGGAGACACACAAGAAAGAGCTGATAAATCAGAAACTCTTGTAGCAGAGATATAGTCAAAAGAAACAACACTTTCCAAGAAAGTAGATAATCTTCAAACCAAATAAGACTCCAAAAAGGAGAAATTTATAAATGAACAGGCTTGATACCAACCAAAGCCTGAACAAAACAACGAATATCAGAAAGTTAAAATTTGCAGGCAAACTTATCCAAACCATCCTGAAAAACTGTAAAATCCTAGGAATTCTAAAAGAACACCAAGAGAATTTATGAAAAGAACACTATAAAATATAGTTTTTCCAAACCTGATAATACATATTCCTTGACACAAATTTATAAGCCTGCAACATAGCGATAAAAACTGAGTCAGAGACACCTCTATAACTCAACACTAATCAATTTCCATACCCCCAAATTAGTAATTTAAGATCCTGATGGAAAAAATAGCCCCTAAAACATCCGAACAGGATCCACATACCAAACCTGTAAGGCCATGCTGAAGCTATCAGAAACACATGACACTGTTCCAATATGATCTTGAAAATCACCTTTGGAAGAAAAAAACCAAGGCGGAAAGATGTAGTTAGGTTAAAAAACCAAGACATTGCTAATGCACCCACCATCTCCACCTGGGAAATTGAGAACACACATCTGTATAGAGACACCACTCTCCCAGATGTAAAGACTGACGATTTGAGATAATCCACCTCTCAAATGTATAAATTTGTAGAAAATAGACAGGAGATTAATTCCATCTAAGAACGTATTCAAGATACCTCTTAATTGCTAAGGAACTACGAGTCCCTATTGTTGATTGACATATACCACAGTTGTGATATTGAATGTCTGAAAACAAAAAAATGAAAAAGTTCTCTCATAAAAGAGGCCAAGCCTGAAAGAGCTCTGAAAAATAACACAGAGTTCCAAAATATCAATTGGAAACCTCTCCTCTTGAAGTTTCCAAACCCCTTGTGCTGTCAAAAGGCCCTCAGACAGAATACAGTCCAGGAAGAACTTACAGAAGGAGGCCCCCTGAATAAAATGATGATAGACCAATCACCAAAACAGAGAGAGTAGAGTGTTAGGATTTAAAAATATCAACTGTGATATTTAAAAACAAACCCTGTATCATTGATTCAGTATGCAAATCAAAAAGAGATCTCAGATGAAAAACAAGCAAAGGGAACCACGCTCGATGTTGCAATTATGAGACCTAACAACTTCCATGCACATAGCCACTGAAAGAATGTTCTAGACTGTAAGTTAGACAGGCTAATGCCACTTACAATTGACTTTTCTCCGATAAATACAAAGACGTGAACACAGAATCTATCTAGAAATCCAAAAAGAATTGATCCTTGTCTGAGGAAACACGAAACTCTTAGGTAAATTAAATCCTCTAACCATGTCTTGAAGAAACAAAACTTAGTTGAGTCATGAGGGATTCCACAAAAAGAAAAGAAAAGTCCATATATTTAAAAACTGCTATTTCATATGTATGTAATGGGTACTCATAAAGCACGTCTAATCACCCATAGCGACTCAAGATGCTGCCCAGTTAATCGACCTCGGAAGGATGAAAGGCTGAAAGGCTGAATGGAGCTCGCTGGGAATCGAACCTGCAACCCTCAAGTTGCTACAGAGCTCAGTCACAGTGCATTAGCATGCTGAGCTGTCTGTCTGTCTTCAATAAAAGAAAAGTTTAAGCTTTTACCAAGATATCATCCAAATAAGGAAGCCCCACAATACCCTACTGTCTGATGACAGAAAGAAGGGCACCAAGAGCCTTTGAAAAGATTCATAAAGCTGTGACTAAACCAAAAGGAAAAGCGACAAATTGGTAAAGCTTAAAAGAAAATCTCAGAAACCACAAATGGTCTGAATGTAATACAATATGAGGATAAACATCCTAAAAAATGAAGTGGACATGAAATGTGAAATGGCCTTAACAAAAAGGCATAATAGTCCTTATAATCGTCAACTTAAAAGTGGAGACTCTAACAAAACAAAAAAGTCTTCAGATCCAAGAATGGACTGAATAAACCTTCCTTCTTAGAGACAAAGAATAAAATTGAAATAGAAACCCAAATTTTGTTCCTGCAAAAAGAACTGGCATAATCACACCTGAAAAAAATTCACAGAGTGTACTGAGAAAGAAAGATTCTTCCCATAGAAGGTCTCATTCTAGAAATCTAATCCAACTCTAAGAATAATATAGAATTTGGACTGAGTTCATCCAAAAACAATTTAATCTGCCCCCCACCAGAAGGACTGGTTTGAGAACCGCACCTTTATGCAGACTAATAACTAGTAATTATATAGCGTTTTACACCCAGAAGGATAAAAAAAAAAAAAAACGCTTCTTCGGTGCTTACACTCGGAGTTAACCAAATTAGCAGCTGATAAAAACAGTAGTTATTATTACCCAAATACAATAAATTGACATCAAAGGCCAAAAGGCTGTATTAACCCTGCCGGGAAATTAATCTATGACCCTTGGGTCTAGAACAAGCGTTTGTAGTCAGGACATTCACCAACTGATCTACATCACCAGACTAAAAGTAGGGCAGAAAAAAACTCTAAACCTCCAGAAATAATGGAGATAATAGAAATCAAATAAATAATTATCCTAAGAAGAGAGAGATAATAAGATATATTTGAAATCATAATAACAGATATAGTAAACATAATGAAATGAATACATCTAAAGTAAATAAACAGAGTTATATATTTAAGAATCTACAAACTGCTTATGCTAACTGTTCAACAATGCTCTATTAAGGTTATATTCAAATTCTAAAGAATTCTAAAGAATCCTGAAAACAAGTACCAATTTCCATAGAAATAGTAGTACAGTCTCAAGAGGGAATCAGCATAACCATACTCTAGAATATAATACAGATAGTATATTAAATAGGAAAAAACATCAAAAGCAAAAATGTTAAAATCCAGATTTGAACAGGATTATTAACATACGGCCAGATTGCGTTATGAGTGGCTCGGTAATAACTTGCAAGTTATTTCTACCGCTCACCTTTAATAGCGCTGCTATTACAGGTTTGCAAAAAAACGGCATTTGCGGGCAATATTGCAGCGCTGAGCTCCATACCGAACACAAATACCAGCGCAGCTTTTACGTGCTCGTGCACGATTTCCCCATAGACATCAATGGGGAGAGCCGGCTAAAAAAAGCCTAACACCTGCAATAACGGAGCGTAAAGCTCCATAATGCAGCCCCATTGATTCCTATGGGGAAAGAAAATTTATGTTTAAACCTAACACCCTAACATAAACCCTGAGTCTAAACACCCCTAATCTGCCGCCCCGACATCGCCGACACCTACATTACACTAATTAACCCCTAATCTGCCACCCCGACATCGCCGACACCTACCTACACTTATTAACCCCTAATCTGACACCCCCAATGTCGCCGGCACCAACCTACACTTTTTAACCCATAATCTGCCGCCCCATGTCGCTGCCACCTACCTACACTTATTAACCCCAAATCTGCCACCCCCAACGCCACCGCTGCCACTATACTAAAGTTATTAACCCCTAAACCTCTGGCCTCCCACATCACTAACACTAAATAAATATATTAACCCCTAAACCTAACCCTAACTTTAATATAATTAAAATAAATCTAAATAAAAATTACTATTATTACCTAAATAATTCCTATTTAAGACTAAATACTTATCTGTAACATAAGCCCTAAACTAGCTGCAATTGAACTAACAGGTTAGGTTTTATTTTACAGGTAAGTTTGTATTTATTTTAACTATGTAGACTAGTTAGTAAATAGTTATTAACTATTTACTAGCTACCTAATTAAAATAAATACAAACTTACCTGTAAAATAAAACCTAACCTGTCTTACACTAAAACCTAACATTACACTAAAATTAAATAAATTAAATTACAAAAATACATTTATCTAAATTACAAAAAATAATAAACACTAAATTACACAAAATAAAAAAGAAATTATCAAATATTTAAACTAATTACACCTAATCTAATAGCCCTATCAAAATAAAAAAGCCCCCCTAAAATAAAATAAAAAACCTAGCCTACACTAAACTGCCAATGGCCCTTAAAAGGGCCTTTTGCGGGGCATTGCCCCAAAGAAATCAGCTCTTTTACCTGTAAGAAAAAAATACAAACAACCCCCCAACAGTAAAACCCACCACCCACACAACAAACCCCCCCAAACCTACCTAAAACCTACCTAAAAAATCTAAGCTCCCCATTGCCCTGAAAAGGGCATTTGGATTGGCATTGCCCTTAAAAAGGCATTTAGCGCTTTTATGGTGCCCAAAGTCCCTAATCTAAAAATAAAACCCATCCAATAAACTCTTAAAAAAAACTAACACTAACCCCCGAAGATCCACTTACAGTTTTTGGAGACCGGACATCCATCCTCATCCAGCCGGGAGAAGTCTTCATCCAAGCGGCAAGAAGTCCTCAACAAAGCCGGGAGAAGTCTTCATCCAAGCAGCAAGAAGTCGTCCTCCAGGCGGGCAGAAGTCTTCATCTAGACAGCATCTTCTATCTTCATACATCCGACGCGGAGCGGCTCCATCTTCAAGACATCCGGCGCAGAGCATCCTCTTCTTTCTATGGCTATTGAAGAATGAAGTTTCCTTTAAATGATGTCATCCAAGATGGCATCCCTTGAATTCCATATGGCTGATAGAATTCTATCAGCCAATTGGAATTAAAGGGTAAAAATTCCTATTGGCTGATGCAATCAGACAATAGGATGAAGCTTCAATCCTATTGGCTGATAGAATCAGCCAATAGGATTGAGCTCATATTCTATTGGCTGATTAGAACAGAACAGCCAATAGGATTTTTTTACCCTTTACTTCCACTTGGCTGATAGAATTCTATAAGCCTATCGGAATGCAAGGGATGCCATCTTGGATGAAGTCATTTAAAGGAAACTTCATTCTTCAATAGCCATCGAAAGAAGAGGATGCTCCGCGCCAGATGTCTTGAAGATGGAGCTGCTCCGCGTCCGAAGGATGAAGATAGAAGATGCCGTCTGGATGAAAACTTCTGCCCGTCTGGAAGACGACTTCTTGCCGCTTGGATGAAGACTTCTCACGCCTTCACTGAGGACTTCTTACCGCTTGGATGAAGACTTCTCCTGGCTGGATGAGGATGGATGTCTGGTCTTCAAAAACTGTAAGTGAATCTTCGAGGGTTAGTGTTAGGTTTTTTTAAGGGTTTATTGGGTGGGTTTTATTTTTGGATTAGGGACTTTGGGCACCGTAAAAGAGCTAAATGACCTTTTAAGGGCAATGCCCATCCAAATGCCCTTTTCAGGGCAATGGGGAGCTTAGGTTTTTTAGGTAGGGTTTTATTTGGGGGGTTGGTTGTGTGGGTAGTGGGTTTTACTGTTGGGGGGTTGTTTGTTTTTTTTTTTTTACAGGTAAAAGAGCTGATTTCTTTGGGGCAATTCCTTGCAAAAGGCCCTTTTAAGGGCCATTGGCAGTTTAGTGTAGGCTAGGTTTTTTTTTATTTTGATAGGGCTATTAGATTATGTGTAATTAGTTTAAATATTTGATAATTTCTTTTTTATTTTGTGTAATTTAGTGTTTATTATTTTTTGTAATTGAATTTATTTAATTTTAGTGTAATGTTAGGTTTTAGTGTAAGACACCTAGGTTTTATTTTACAGGTAACTTTGTATTTATTTTAACTATTTACTAACTAGTCTACATAGTTAAAATAAATACAAACTTATCTGTGAAATAAAAATAAAACATAAGCTAGATACAATGTAACTATTAGTTATATTGTAGCTAGCTTAGGTTTTATTTTACAGGTAAGTATTTACTTAGTTTTAAATAGGAATTATTTAGGTATTAATTGAAATTTTTATTTGGAATTATTTTAATTATGTTAAAGTTTGTGGGTGTTAGGGTTAGGGTTACGTTAGGGTTAGGGTTAGACTTAGGGTTAGGTTTAGGGGTTAATAACTTTAGTTTAGTGGCGGCGACATTGGGGGCAGCAGATTAGGGATTAATAAGTGTAGTTAGCTGGCAGCGATTTTGGGGGCAGCGGATTAGGGGTTAATAACAGTAATGTAGGTTGTGGAGATGTTAGGGACAGCAGATTAGGGGTTAATAAGTGTATGTAGGTGGCGACGACATTGGGGCAGCAGATTAGGGGTTAATGATATTTAACTAGTGTTTGCAATGCGGGAGTACGGCAGTTTAGGGGTTAATATGTTTATTATAGTGGTGGCAATGTCCGGAGCAGCAGATTAGGGGTTAATAATTTTATTTTAGTGTTTGCGATGCGGGAGGGCCTCGGTTTAGGGGTTAATAGGTAGTTTATGGGTGTTAGTGTACTTTGTAATACTTTAGTTATGAGTTTTATGGTACAGCTGGTAAAACCCATAACTACTGACTTTGAGGTGGCGGTACAGATTTTGTAGTTATGGGCTGTACCGCTCACTTCTTGGCCAGACAGGCAAACTTGTGTTTATCAGACTCTTCAACTCTTATAGCACTGCAGGTACTATCATCACGGTATTAATAGGTAAAACGAGGAGTTTATTAGACTCTTCAACTCTTATAGCACTGCAAGTGCCATTATAAAGGTCTGACCTCTTTTATATTAACCAGCGACACTTAATGAATGGTTCTAATTCACTATAGTAGGTAAATAATTGACTCTATATAACTACTCGAATGGAAATATAAGTACAGTTTATTACAGTATTAAGAGGTAGCACAAGGAGTTTCTCAGACTCTTCACGCTGTATAGTACTGCAGGTATCAACACCACTACCCCCCTATACACACTTGAGTAAACAATTAAAACGATAACCAAAGGTTACCCAATATTAGAGTTTTCACAACATTATTTAAGGAAACTCTAGCGCAATTTATTGTGGCACTAATAGGTAATAAATGAGAATTAATAACTCAGTATTAGAGCTTATCGACTAAGTACTCATATTATTATTTAAAGAAATTCTAGCACAATTCATTGTGGTACTAACAGGTAACAAATGAGAATCAATAAGACTTTCTAATTCCTTTGGATGATTGTGGTTCACAGCAGTGATCCAAACTTATTAGTCTCAAGTGTTTATGGCAATTCACCTAATTTTGTACCTAGAGTAACATACCAGAGATAACCCTGTCATTTGATTTATCTAGAGACTACACACCACCTTACAAGGGTATAGGTCTCCCAATAGCTAGTAGGTACACTACATAGCTAATAGGTAGTACATCCAAATTCTTTTAAAATTGTTTGTAAATCCCCTGTTTTTAACTTGATCTAGTAAAAGTTATATTTTAATTTGTTTCAATTCTTACACATCCTATGTTACATTAATACGTTCATAGAGTGCTACATTTGTACCCTTTTTCAGTCTCTTACTGATTCTCTGTATAAGTTTGTCTCCGGTACAAGCACCTATCCCTATCAGATACACAATACTGGAGTGTACTAACACCAAGTACACTCATTATTCTATGAATTAATAGGGGAACGTTAAAATATACCAATTAACTGAGTAGTGCCATTGTCTCCTCTCCGGTTTTACATATCTCCTGTCTAGTATATACTAGATTTCTTCAATAGAGCACACTCCACTCTCCTTGAAATTTTCTTCAAGGGAAGTAAATATTTTCTAATACTTATCATGACTTCATTAGATCAGGATTTGGCTGCTAGACAGCAAAAGAGAATGAAAGATTTAAATGCAGTATTCAGCACACCTACTGGTAACTATAATGACACACCAGACATGAACAGCATATTAAGGGAATTACACAAATCATTATATAAACAATCGAAAGTATGGTGGAATCACCATTTTTTTGAGCGTTATATTACTAACAACTTAATCCCACGAGGACTGCGTGTTCAGCTTTTTCCGGCTTTCCAATTTAAAGACAAAAATTTAACCACTGAATGGGAAGAAGCACTCACAGAGTGCTCACAAAAACTAATGTCCATTTTAGTCAAACATGATAAATCTGAGGTAGCAAGGTTCCAAATAGAAATTGATAACTATAAATCCAAGTTAACAGAATTTGAACATCTGGAAGACTTCCAGAAATTATATCAACAATACCAAAAGGAACTTGACAAGTTGGAGGAAGAGATAACTAAAACTAAAGGTCAAAAATTGTACAGAGATAAAACTGACTTTGCAAATCAAAAAGTATATAGATGGAGGCAAAAAGGCTTTTTTAAGAACAACAAAACATCCAGTAACATCATACAAACTGACATATCTGACACAGATGGAGATGAATCAGAAGCATCTAACTCTGACAACTCCAACAACTTAGTCCCAACCACTAATATAAGTATTCCACCACGCACCCAATCCAGTTTTTTAGGTCACAGTTCAGGATCAGAAACAGACACACCAGGAGGGGGAGAGGCAAAAACAAGGGCCAAACGGAAACCCCAAGAACATCACAGAAGGGAAACCAGAGGGGCCAAACAGAGGAAGAGAACAGTGAGCCCATTCTCCCATATCAGACTGAACAATTAAATATAATCAATCTCTCGGACCATATCCTATCGGAACATCATTCATCTGTATTGGTTAAGGGCTTATCTTTCTGTCCCAATAACAAACTTGACAAATTTACACTAACTAAAGATATTCATCTATTTGTCAGAAAACTTATGCTCAAAAAGATTCACAGCATGAAAAACAATACAGATAACACAGAATGGTCCAGAGAAGAATTACAAAGTCTACAAGATCTGGAAGAACTTTTAAGAGAAAGTGATGACCTGGAAACTAATCAAAAATGGCGAGATCTAATTAAAAACAAATCACAGTACATACCAAATATCTCTCAATTTCATAACATACAAACCTTTAATCAAATAGTTTGTAATGAGATTAACTCACTCACCGTGAAAAACAAAGGTACCAATATCACATTACAAGAGCAACAGGCACTCAAAGAAATTGAAGATTGGGACGATGTACTAATTAAAGGATCTGACAAAGGTGGAAATATTGTTATTTGGCCTATTGAACTATACTTAGTTGAGGCGAATAAACAACTTAATGATGTTAACTGTTATAAAAAATTAATATTCAATCCATCAGCAACATACAAAAGACAATATGATACTATGATTGAAACAGCTAAGGATAACTATATTATCAACAGCAAAGAATTCAAATTCCTACAAGTTAAAAATCCAAGAATCTCAACACTATACTTAATTCCAAAAATACACAAAAATATAACAAACCCGCCAGGCCGACCCATTGTGTCTGGAAATGGGTGTTTAACTGAAAAAGCCAGCATATATGTGGACAAAAGACTGAGATCATTTGTGGAAGAATTACCCTCGTATGTCAGAGATACAACAGAGGTACTCCAACGTTTGGAAGGAATTCAGGTAGCCAAAGAAACATGGCTAATTACAGCAGATGTCGAGTCTCTATACACAAGTATTCATCATGACCGCTATATCGACGATATTCTCTTCATCTGGGAAGGCACTAAATCAGACCTGGATGAGTTTTTAACCAAACTGAATGACAATAACATCAATGTCAAGTTAACATATGAATGCAGTCAAGTAGAGGTCAACTTTCTGGATTTAAAAATAACTAAAGATGAGAGTGGCAATCTGACAACTGACCTATTTCGGAAACAAAATGCAACAAATTCTATTTTACACCATAGCAGTGCCCATACCCAAAGTACTCTTAGATCGCTACCTGTAGGTGAATTTCTAAGAACACGCAGAAACTGCTCCTCAGACTCAGTATTCAAAATCAGAGCTAAGGAATTGGAAGCCAGATTGAAGGCCAGAGGCTATAGTAATAGAAGCCTGAAAAAAGCCAAATACAGAGCCTTACACACCCCAAGACAAGATCTTCTATTTCCTAAACCTAAGAGAAAGGATAATAAAACAAGACTAATAACCACATTTAACTCACAGATCAAAGATGTAACACACATCATACAAAAATCATGGTATATCCTTCAGAATGACCCGGATTTGAGTGAAAGTCTTGGAGATAGAATTTCTATCTGCTATCGGAGGTCTAGGAATCTAAAGGACAGACTGGTCCAAAGTCACTTTGTAAGGAAAAAGCCTAAAATCTTATATCCAGGCAACTATCCATGCCGAAATTGCACGTACTGTCCAAATACTCTCCAGATTGAACAAATCAAAGATAGATTTGGAAAAACACACTACATTAAAGAACATATCACATGCAATACTGCAAGTGTGATATATGTACTACAATGCAGTTGTAAATTAAACTATGTAGGCATGACCTCACGCCTACTCAAAAAGAGAGTGGGCGAACATATGTGTAATATAAGAAATGCTGAATCAGATCTCAAAAAAGGCAAAAAAATCACACAGATAGCCAAACATTTTCTGCACAGACATAACTCCAAAACACGGACTTTCTATCTTTCTTTGGCCTAGAAAAAATATCATTAGGAATCAGAGGAGGAGACCTAGAAGATGCATTGCTTCAGGCAGAATGCAAATGGATTTATTTGCTTAATTCTGTGAATCCATATGGTCTTAATGAGAATAATAACTATTATGTTTTTTTGCCTAAATAGTAAGTATCACACAGAGTCATAGAAGGATATTCGTATTCAACGTTTTAATGGATTCAAAATCATAAAATCCCTATATTAATATATTATACTACATTGGTTAAACTAACCAATGTCAATGTAATCATATCACATAGATATATCATGATGTGTAATTATATATATGCATCACAATGTTGAATTATATATACACCCCCACAACATTCACAAGATGGACCCTATTTCCATAAAAATCTAACATCCAGTACTATTAAGTTTCTCAACACTACAATGCAATTTTATTTAATATCGCTCTTATCACCAATTAAAACGAAATTTTAACAGTCACAATATATCTAGCACACTATGCTAAGCACACCTCTATAATAGGTTTAGCACTGTATATAACACACAAAAATGTTTTCTTCAAACACTTCACTTATTTAATTATTATACACTGATTCAACAGTTTTATAAACCACACAGTATTCCAAGTAGAAAAATTAAATACCCAAAAAATGCTCACCAGTTTTCACCTTTTATTATTATTTTTATCCAAATTAATGATACACTTTACTCTTAAATCATCTTATTTTATTTTATTTCATGATTTTTTCACTTATTTTCTTCACTCACTTCTTAGACTCATGTTAGATACGCAACTGGGGGACACGTAATGTAATATTTATAAAATACAATGTTATGCTTGAAATTAGATAAGACGATGAATACTAGTAATCACAAACACTGTAATCTCAAGCAAACATAAATAAAACGTAATTCAGCTCATGATGTATAAAAAATAACAAATTAACACGCAATATACATAATCCATAATATAAACGATTACCAATTTTATCATAGCTATCAAATAGGAGCGGGGCTCAATACAGAATGAATCCTAAGTGACAGAATGATTGATAGGTTCGTCACCCAATAGCATTAGATGAGAGCGTGATGAATGAATCCGAAGTTACAGAATGATTGACAGGTCTGTCATCCAATAGCATGAGATGAGAGAATGAGACGTAGGCATAAACAACAAGACACGAACGTCAGATAGAGAGCTCATTTCAACCAATCACCACTCATGTCTCTGTCGGTACAACCGGGCGTATCATTATTGACAACCTCGGTGGCCAATAACAGAAAGGCAATGATGGCGACCACCAAATCAATCAACGAATATATGTAGATATATGCATGATATTGTTATTATTTTTCACTCAATACAATACGACCACAGGACTAACTAAATCGCATAGTGAAATGAAAGCAAATAATAATATCTTCTACACGAACGGAAGCAAATTGTCATGGAAAATAAACCAATCAAAATGCACCTTCCGTCTCACACCCACTGCTACGACCAATCAAACATAATGATACAACCAAGGCCCTCTCTAACAGCCAATCGGTTAACACTCAAGGGTATTTAAATCTCACAAAGACAGTGTGAGACTGCCCTTTGATACAGCCACAACGGCGAAACGCGTCAGTGGCGTCCCCCCGTTCTTCCTTACATGTTGCTTTTAACTAAAATTTGTTGATAGACTACCTTACTTAAATGACAATGAAATAATAGTATAAAAATCTTATTGCCGCAGCTGCGGTGTCTAGTGCAAGCTATTCAGCCATACTAGCTAGACAAGTAACCTTCTTTTACTCATAGGTAATACCAAAATTAGACTAGACTTATACAAATCTATATTTTAGCTAGATATTTATAGAAGTCATGCCAGACTGATTAAAATCTATAATATACCTAGATATCTATAGAAGTAATAAACAAATACAATTTACCTTTTTACAGTACTATTAGTGGTACCAATAAGGTAACATCTATACAAAGGTCTGATCTCTTTAATATTAACAAGTGAATGTTTCCAATATACAATTAGAGTTCAATAATTGACTCTTTATAACCACTCCTATGTAAATATAGATACAGTTCATCACGGTATTAATAGGTAAAACGAGGAGTTTATCAGACTCTTCAACTCTTATAGCACTGCAGGTACTATCATCACGGTATTAATAGGTAAAACGAGGAGTTTATTAGACTCTTCAACTCTTATAGCACTGCAAGTGCCATTATAAAGGTCTGACCTCTTTTATATTAACCAGCGACACTTAATGAATGGTTCTAATTCACTATAGTAGGTAAATAATTGACTCTATATAACTACTCAAATGGAAATATAAGTACAGTTTATTACAGTATTAAGAGGTAGCACAAGGAGTTTCTCAGACTCTTCACGCTGTATAGTACTGCAGGTATCAACACCACTACCCCCCTATACACTTGTGAGTAAACAATTAAAACGATAACCAAAGGTTACCCAATATTAGAGTTTTCACAACATTATTTAAGGAAACTCTAGCGCAATTTATTGTGGCACTAATAGGTAATAAATGAGAATTAATAACTCAGTATTAGAGCTTATCGACTAAGTACTCATATTATTATTTAAAGAAATTCTAGCACAATTCATTGTGGTACTAACAGGTAACAAATGAGAATCAATAAGACTTTCTAATTCCTTTGGATGATTGTGGTTCACAGCAGTGATCCAAACTTATTAGTCTCAAGTGTTTATGGCAATTCACCTAATTTTGTACCTAGAGTAACATACCAGAGATAACCCTGTCATTTGATTTATCTAGAGACTACACACCACCTTACAAGGGTATAGGTCTCCCAATAGCTAGTAGGTACACTACATAGCTAATAGGTAGTACATCCAAATTCTTTTAAAATTGTTTGTAAATCCCCTGTTTTTAACTTGATCTAGTAAAAGTTATATTTTAATTTGTTTCAATTCTTACACATCCTATGTTACATTAATACGTTCATAGAGTGCTACATTTGTACCCTTTTTCAGTCTCTTACTGATTCTCTGTATAAACTTGTAATACCGGCACTATGGAAGTCCCATTGAAAAAGGACTTTTTGAAAGGTGCGGTAGTTACGTTGCGTGACGGCCAAAAACGTGTCCGGTACAGCTATACCTACAAGACTCGTAATAGCAGTGGTAGTGAAAAAGCAGCATTATGAAGCTTTTTAACTCATAACGCAAAACTCGTAATCTAGCCGATAGTTAATAGGAGGATTAGACTCCTAAAAGCTTTAAATTGAAAAATGTCCTATACAAAAAAACAAAAAATGTTGAAATGGAAAATAAGGAGAATTTTCAACAAACTCTCTGATACAGGATCCTTTGAGCCAAATAAACCTTCATCAGTAGAAAAAAACTTAAGTATGCTGTTGGTCAGAACAAAATTAATTAAAACAATTTTGAAAAGACCTCGTAAATTTACTTAAAGGCATAATAGCAGTCATAACCTTTTATGATATAAGCAACATGTGATGTTTGCAGATGAAATCAAGTACATGAACTAAATAAAAAACAGTAAATGTTAACGTACATGTAGAAACATTGCTAGCATAAAACATTATAAATAAATGCCACATAATTGAGCTGAAGAAATAACAACAGCTAAAAAGATGAAAAGAACACACTTAGCTTTGTAGAATTGTGTTCCAGGGCATCATAGTTTATACACTAACATCAGAGTCAGGATCAGAATGAGACATCTCGCAAAATGTAATAGAAAAAGAAAAATAACATTAGGCAAAACAGTAAATTTCCACAAAGTAACAGTTTCAGTAGAGAAAAACAAAAGCAGGCATAATAGCTTTCAAAGTTCATGAAAACAGCGAGCAATAGAGGGAGAGGGGTAAAATAACTACAATTTGGCTCCAAGTATGACGCATCACGCAAAAACAAGCTAAAAATTTTTTGCACAAAACTAACACCAGGAAATGACACAACTCGCTTCATAACAAACGCAATTTCACACCAAAACAACTAGCATCAACAACGATGCAGGAAATTCCGAAATTTGCGCCATCAAGGGCACAACTTTGCGGCAAATTTTTTTTTGCCAAAAATGACGCAATAAAAAATCAGCATTTTGCGCCACCGCGAGCCTAGATTTGCCCGCAAATAAAAGAAAGTCAAATTAGAAAAAGACTGAACCCCAGGTAAGAAAAAAAGTTTAAATAAACTTCCCAAACATGATTCCTATACTGAAACTGTTTAGACTGCAAAAGGGAAATACACATAGACCTGACTCATGGCAAATATAAGTAGAATACATATATTTAAAACTTTATATTAATACATAAAGCACCAAACCATAGCTGAGAGTGTCTTAAATAATTAACACATACTTACCGAAAGACACCCATCCACATATTGCAGACAGCCAAACCAGTACTGAAAAAGTATCAGCAGAGGTAATGGTATATAAGAGTAGTGATGTCGCGAACTGTTCGCTGGAGAACAGTTCCCGGCGAACATAGCTTGTTCGCGTTCGCCGCTGCGGGCGAACATATGCAATGTTCGATCCGCCCCCTATGTGTCATCATTGAGGAAACTTTGACCCTGTATCTCACAACCTTCTGACACATTTGAGCCAATCAGCAGCAGACAATCCCTCACAGACCCTCCCAGATCCTTGGCAGCAGCCATTTTAGATTCATTACGATCTTGCTTTCTTAGTGAGAGGAGCTTTAGTGTTGCTGCTGCTGACATTATAGGGAAATAGATAGCTAGGCTAGTGTATTTAGTGTCCACTACAGTCCTGAAGGACTCATCTGATCTCTGCTGTAAGAACAGCACCCCAAAAAGCCCTTTTTAGGGCTATAACTTCAGTCGTTTTTTTTATTATTATTTGTAATTTTATTTGCATTTGCCTGGCTTTCAGCCTGTGTGTGAGGCTCACAGCATATACTGTGATTAGTGCCACCACTGATATCTGCTTAACATTAGTGTAAATTTAACCAACAAAACTTTTAAATCATTTTGCTAGTGTAATCTAATTTAATTTTCTATCAGGCCTGTGTCTCAGGCTCACACAGCATATAATGTGGTTAATTGCTCTGTGCCAGCCACCACTCATATCTGCTTAACATTAGTGTAAATTTAAACAACAAAACTTTTAAATCATTTTGCTAGTGTAATCTAATTTCATTTTCTATCAGGCCTGTGTGTCAGGCTTACACAGCATATACTGTGGTTAATTGCTGTGCCAGCCACCACTCATATCTGCTTAACATTATTGTAAATTTAAAAAAAACAACTTTTAAATCATTTTGCTAGTGTAATCTAATTTCATTTTCCATCAGGCCTGTGTGTCAAGCCCATATCATATAGTGTGATTAATAGCTCTTTTTTCCACCACTTATATCTGGTGTAACATTAGTGTAATTTTTTTTTAATTTTTTTTTTTACATCAGTCCTCTTCTAGTGCTATTTAATTTTAGTTGCCAGGGCAGCCTGGCTGCCATTAGTGCCAGCCTGTGTGTCAGGCTGCCAGCATATACTGTGCCTACTTCCATCCTCAGTGCCAGTCCACCACTCCTATCTGGTGTAACATTAGTTTAAATTTTGTAAAAAAAAACTTTTACATCAGTCTTCTAGTGTTATTTAATTTTAGTTGCCAGGCCAGCCTGCCACTAGTGCCAGCCTATGTGTCAGGCTGCCAGCACATACTGTGCCTACTTCTATCCTGAGTGCCATCACTCCTATCTGTTGTAACATTAGTGTAACTTTTTTTTAAAAAAACTTTTACATCAGTCTGCTATTGTTATTCAATTGCAGTTGCCTGTCTGCCAGCGTGTGTGCCAGGCCCACTATCCAACTAGTGCCACAAATCATATTTGTTATAACAGTAGTGTAAATATTTAAAATAAAACTTTTTTGACTGAGAAACATCAGTCATCTAGTGTAATCTAATTGCAGTTGCCTTCCTCCCAGCATGTGTGCCAAGCCCACTTGCCAACTGGTGCCACCAATCATATTTGTTATAACAGTAGTGTAAATATTTTAAAAATATATTTTTTGACTGTGAAACATCAGTCTGCTAGTGTAATCTAATTGAAGTTGCCTTCAATGTATCTATCTATCAAATCTATCTATCTCGTGGTTGTGCAAATGGACTGTTTGTGGTTATTTGCGGTGCGTTACAGGGGGAGTTTGGTCTGTCACTGTGAAGCGGGCGTAACCCTTACACTACCTGATCGATACAACATCATACCTGATGTTTTAAAGCATGTTATTCCAAACAATTTAGGAATGTTAGGTGATTTAGGCCCTTTATGGGTTAAAACCAGACTCTGCATCAACTATGTCAGAGTCCAGGTGTTAGTCCCCTTGAAACAACTTTTCCATCACTATTGTGGACAGAAAGAGTCCTTGTGGGTTTTAAAGTCTGCCTATTGAAGTCAATGGCGGCTCGCCCGGTCCGCCGGTTCGCGAACATTTGCGGAAGTTCGAGTCCGCCGTTCGCGAACCTAAATTTTTAGGTTCGCGACATCACTATATAAGAGTATATCGTCGATGTGAAAAGGGAGGTAGGAGATGAATCCCTACGACCGATAACAGAGAACCTTTGAAAAGATTTCCTTTCCCTTCACATCCCTCTGAGAGGAATTGGGCTTCAGAATGCTTAGAAGCGCTTATCATAGAAGTAATCATAGAAATCAAGCACAAACTTACTTCACCACCTCCATAGGAGGCAAAGTTTGTAAAACTGAAGTATGTGTGTGGTGGGAGGTGTATTTATAGGCATTTTGAGGTTTGGGAAACCTTGCCCCTCCTGGTAGGATTGTATATCCCATACGTTACTAGCTCATGGACTCTTGCCAATTACATGAAAGAAATGTATGCTTTATCTGAATCATGAACATGTGGTTTCATATTCATTTAAGATGTGAAGTGGTGAATTCTTAATGGGAAACTTCAAGGGATTTTTAAAGGGAAGCTTTGAAGGGAATTCTAATGCATAAGGGGAAAAAAACTTTGCAATGTACTTTCAATATTTATTTTATCTGCTTTACTTTGTAATTTAATCGGAAATTTATTTATTTTTTTCCAGAAAAAAACAGTGCATTTTGTGGAATTCATAATTCTGACCTTACTACATGCTGTACAATAATTGCTTCATCACTGCAGGATCTAATTTATATCTGTCCCTAATTGGTCACAGCAAATGAAGTACAAAACTCAAGAATCTTTTCAAGCTGTGTGTCCCTGGATTGCAAAACAATGCAAATAATTTTGCTTACGAAACTACAATTTTAAATTATTGGAAAATATGTATTCTGTATTCATGTATTTTACAATGCAGTGATTCATTTCTGATGCACATACATAAAATAAGTCCCTTTCACCTCCCAGTCCTGCTTCTAGGAAATGTTGGGAGGTATGGTAAAAACACGTTTGAATAGACCCAGTGGTAGCTGGGGTTGTTATGCACCCCATTCATTACTGTAGCAACCCCGAAACCTCAAAGTTGTAACAACGTTCAGTACTATACAGAGCAAGGAAAAGGATAACAGAAAGATTAAAAGTAAGAAGAGGTAGATGAGGTTCCCAGTTGTACCCTTTGGAACTTTGTGGTCAACTTTTTGTACTCTTAAATGATGTGGTCTAGGCCACCCTTGGTCATAGATCCCTTGTTTGTACTAAATTGTTCATATGCTTTAAGAGTTAATACAACTGTTATGTCCATTACAATTCATTATGCAAGGACTTAACTTATTATATGCCAGTGCTAGTGTGCTACAAGAAACACTAACACTATCATTTAAAGCAATTAAATAGAACTAGGTAGTGAATATAAATAAATATATAAATATGTTAAAGGGTGTGCATGCCCTCTGGAGTAGCTAATCCTTGTAATGTTATATCAAGTAAGTGAAAGTATAGCTAAAGATACAGAAACCTAATAAAATACCAAAACTCTGATAGAACAAGAGAGACTGAAATTGTACAAGATCACATAATAATGGGCTCATAAAAACTGTTATGTCATATTCCTTGTTGAAGCCAAGAGAAAAGCATGTCTTCATTGTAAATAGAATACATTTAGATTTTTCTTTTCTAAACGTCCCCTTGTTATTTTGCTTAGGGCCCTACTGCATTCTCAATATCCAGCCATCGAAATGTATCTAGTCTCCGAGAGTGCTGCATAATAAAATGACAAGATAAATCAGAGCAGGGATTATCTGAATTGCAAGAGATTAAACAAACCACATTCGTAGACAAGCAATTTGAACATCTTTTTCTTTTCTATTGATTACTTGTGACATAGGAATCAAAGATATCAGAGACTAAAATGTGATAGCAAGTGCGGCAGTCCTTTTAACTGTGTTTGTAATTCCACTTGCATTCAAAGCAACGGTTGATTAAGCAAAAAAATGAGGACCTTTATGGGCAATATATAGGCAAATGTAACTGCTGTGGTAGGAATCTATTTCTTACACAAGTGATCAGGTTTAGTTCCAGGAAAATCCCATCTAGAAATAGATTTCACCTCCCTAAATGCTTTATCAATGCTCCTCTGACTGATAGCCTCTCTAAAAGAAAATTATTAGTTAGGGTCTCACTCTCCAATTGACAAATCTAAGGCTACAGAACAGTTCCTTTTCAACATGATGCATTGGCTGTAAGCTGTTGAGTTAAAGGCACATAAGAGTCCAAAAATGAATCAGAACATTTTATTATTGCACTGTCTGCATAAAACTGTACTTTAGAAAAGTTTATTAAAATTTACCATTATAATCTGTGGGGATAGATAAATGATATGGGAATAGATAAATTATATGGGAATAGATAAATTATATTGGGATAGATAAATGATATGGGGGTAAATAAATTATATGGAGATAGATAAATTATATGGTGGTAGGTAGATAACTTATATGGGGGTAGATAAATTATATGGTGGTAGATAAATTATATGGAGGTAGATAAATTATATGGAGGTAGATAAATTATTTGGTGGTAGATACATTATATGGGGGTAGATAAATTATATGGTGGTAGATAAATTATATGGAGATAGATAAATTATATGGTGGTAGATAAATTATATGGAGATAGATAAATTATATGGTGGTAGATAAATTATATGGGGATAGATAAATTTTATGGGGATAGATAAATTATATGAAGGTAGATAAATTATATGAAGGTAGATAAATTATATGGGGGCAGATAAATTATATGGTAGTAGATAAATGATATGGGAATAGATAAATTATAAGGGAATAGATAAAACATTTTGGTGAACTTTTCTAAAGAAGTGGGATTGCCCCCTATGGGCTAGATTACGAGTAGTGCGCTAACAATTGTGCGTGAACAAAAAGGATTTTATCGTGGGTGTTTGCGCGTGTCAGGTTTTCCGCTCATATTACAAGTTGAAAGTGAACACGATCGCCTTAGAACAATTGAAGTTAAGGTGCGTCGGGTTAGTGCGACCTCAGACCTCTGGTTAAAAACAAAGTGTCACAAAACACATCAAAAATACATTACAAAGTACAGTTGCACTTATAATAACAATATCTAATAAAACTTACTCAGAAATTCATTGCAAAAAAGTTATAAAGGCTCAAAGATATGTCTCAGATGTTAGAAAAAGGGCTTTAAAATAGAGATACATTTACATGTCTATGTATGTGTATGTGTGTATATACACTGCTCAAAAAAATAAAGGGAACACTTAAACAACACAATGTATCTCCAAGTCAATCACACTTCTGTGAAATCAAACTGTCCACTTAGGAAGCAACACTGAGTGACAATCAATTTCACATGCTGTTGTGCAAATGGGATAGACAACAGGTGGAAATTATAGGCAATTAGCAAGACACCCCCAATAATGGAGTGGTTCTGCAGGTGGTGACCACAGACCACTTCTCAGTTCCTATGCTTTCTGGCTGATGTTATGGTCACTTTTACATGCTGGTGGTGCTTGCACTCTAGTGGTAGCATGAGACGGAGTCTACAACCCACACAAGTGGCTCAGGTAGTGCAGCTCATCCAGGATGGCACATCAGTGCGAGCTGTGGCAAGAAGGATTGCTGTGTCTGTCAGCGTAGTGTCCAGAGCATGGAGGCGCTACCAGGAGACAGGCCAGTACATCAGGAGACGTGGAGGAGGCCGTAGGAGGGCAACAACCCAGCAGCAGGACCGCTACCTCCGCCTTTGTGCAAGGAGGAACAGGAGGAGCACTGCCAGAGCCCTGCAAAATGACCTCCAGCAGGCCACAAATGTGCATGTGTCTGCTCAAACGGTCAGAAACAGACTCCATGAGGGTGGTATGAGGACCCAACGTCAACAGGTGGGGGTTGTGCTTACAGTCCAACACCGTGCAGGACGTTTGACATTTGCCAGAGAACACCAAGATTGGAAAATTCGCCACTGGCACCCTGTGCTCTTCACAGATGAAAGCAGGGGCACACTGAGCACATTTGACAGACGTGACAGTCTGGAGACGCCGTGGAGAACGTTCTGCTGCCTGCAACATCCTCCAGCATGGCCAGTTTGGCAGTGGGTCAGTAATGGTGTGGGGTGGCATTTCTTTGAGGGGCCGAACAGCCCTCCATGTGCTCGCCAGAGGTAGCCTGACTGCCATTAGGTATCAAGATGAGATCCTCAGACCCCTTGTGAGACCATATGCTGGTGCGGTTGGCCCTGGGTTCCTCCTAATGCAAGACAATGCTAGACCTCATGTGGCTGGAGTGTGTCAGCAGTTCCTGCAAGATGAAGGCATTGATGCTATGGACTGGCCCTCCCGTTCCCCAGACCTGAATCCAATTGAGCACATCTGGGACATCATGTCTCGCTCCATCCACCAACTTCACTTTGCACCACAGACTGTCCAGGAGTTGGTGGATGCTTTAGTCCAGGTCTGGGAGGAGATCCCTCAGGAGACCATCCGCCACCTCATCAGGAGCATGCACAGGCGTTGTAGGGAGGTCATACAGGCACGTGGAGGCCACACACACTACTGAGCCTCATTTTGACTTGTTTTAAGGACATTACATCAAAGTTGGATCTGCCTGTAGTGTGTTTTTCCACTTTAATTTTGAGTGTGACTCCAAATCCAGACCTCCATGGGTTGAAAATTTTGATTTCCATTTTTTAATTTTTGTGTGATTTTGTTGTCAGCACATTCAACTATGTAAAGAACAAAGTATTTAATTAGAATATTTTATTCATTCAGATCTAGGATGTGTTATTTTAGTGTTCCCTTTATTTTTTTGAGCAGTGTATATATATATATATATATATATATATATATATATATGTGTGTGTGTGTGTGTGTGTGTGTGTGTATATATATATATATATATATATATATATATATATATATGTGTGTGTGTGTGTGTGTGTGTGTGTGTGTGTACATGTGTACTCTAAGGGCCTAATTCTATACCATTTGTCAGTTTAAACTGGTTTTCCAGTCCAACACTCACGGGGCAGCCCTCATAGAATTCTTTAAAAAAAAGGGTTTGCACCTGTGACTGGTGAGCTGTTTCCTATAGAAATAATGAGAGCTCTCTGTTACATAAAAGATTGCAATGGAGAACAAAGTATAGAGGGGGAACCCGGCGTATGTTTAAACTTTAATATTACACCTAATACAAAACAAATGATGCTGTTTTTAGTGCACTGTACCTTTAATTTGCAGTTATTTTTGTATGTGTAGGTTTTTCTTTCAGAGTAATTAGTGTTTTGAGTATTTTGATAAAAGTTTGCTAATTTTAATTTGCAAGGAAAAAAGTGAGATATGTGGGGTGAAAATGTTTACAGAATTCCACTGGGATTTGAGAGAAAATGTCATATACGCCTATGGAACGCCAATGTACAGCTCCTTTTATGGAACAAACTACAATTGCTGTATGCTTTGTATTTTCTACTTACAAGTACTAATTATTCGTTTTGTAAGATTTTCATTGTACACTTTTGTAATGTTTGCATCTCAGAGCAACTTCCAGTGATGCCTAAAAGGACCATGTCTAGCAGTGTTCAGCTGATACATCTACTTGCAGATGGCAGAAGTAACTGTAACTGTCATAGGTAGCAGCCCAGAGACAGGGCGCTACATAAAAGAGTAATAAGTATTTCATCAAGGTAGATGCTACTTATGGTGAAGTGAATCCCATCTGCATTCTGCAGGATAATAGTGTGATGGGTGTCTTTCTTTTCGGGGGGAAGCACAGGTCAATAAAATGGTGGAGTGGTGAGATTATGGAATGGCCATTTTACATTACAATCATTAACAGTTAATTAATTTCGTTGACTAAAACTAGACTAAAATGAGTATAAAACTAAAGAAATTATTATGACTAAAATACGACTAAAACTAAAATGGCATTTTAGTCAAAAGACTATGACTAAAAGTAAATCAATATTTGCTGACAAAAACATTTTATGCAAGGTGTTATAATCAATCCATATTTAATTACTGCTCTTTTGTCAACTTTACAAAACTTAATTTTATTAAATGTTAAGATAAATAAAGACATGTTATATACCACAACAGTTACATCTGTTAAATCTGTATTGCATGTTCAAACCTTAATACCATAAATAAAAACAGGTTAATAAACCTTTACTTCAGGAGTATATCATTAGTTTGGAAGTTCTAGAGCAGTGCTAATATCGTTGCAGAATTTTTTTTAAATCTGTAAACAATCAATTAATTCTTCCTATAGAAATAAACCGAGTATGGGTTTAAGTTAGCTAGCTGCACAAACTTTTTGTTGTATTGAGTTACTTGATACTTGTTTTAATTAATTAATTAATTTATTAACAGAGAACAGTTAAAGTTTTTATATTGGGTAATATGTGCAATACAGCCAATACAGTTTACAGTTTTGGTTTTTTAGATTTTAAAGTTGCACTGTTTGTTTGAAATTTGGTTTTATTTAATTTTAAGTTTAATAAAGATGTTATATATCACAACGGCTAAATCTGTGTCTGTATTGCATGTTTAAACCTTAATACCATAAATAATAACCGTTGTTATGTTTACGCCTGGAGTATATAATCATTTTGCAAATTATAGAGAAATTGTGATATACCTTTAAGGTATATCCCGCCTACCTTTCCTCCACCCTATATCAGGCACACCTGAACCATCATTCATTGCCTGAAAATTGTTTTCCCTTTGCAGCTTATTTGACCGCATCCCTATTGCTGTGATTCTACTCTGAAAATTCCTAACTTGCTCTAATTTCTTTCTCTCTAAACAGGAGTAGTAAGTTAGAATCTTTTGTTGCACATTTTACTTTCAAAGTATTTACTCATTCTTCCGGAATTCTAATTTAACAAACAAACTGAATCAAGGAGCACCGGAACTACTTGCAGCGTCTGGAAGCCGCACTCTCACTGAAGCTATTTACCGGTCACAGAGGTAAAACCGCTCCCTTCAAACTTAAGGTAATATTTAATCCATTTACAAAGGATTGTTCTTACGTTGTTACTCTCTGGAAACCATCCGCATTACCTTGCTGAATCTTCCGGTTATTACCATAGCCTGTCTGTGATGTATATATTTTATGAATGAGTGTGTGAGTGCGTGAAGCCATATCTGAACATTGCTACAACAAGAATCAATTACTGACGCTTTCACAAAGTGTATCAAAATACATATTTCTTTTATCATTTACTCAGAACTGTTTGATTTATGTTCCTTACTTATATTGCAACAATTGTTTCTACCTATTCCTTGCCTCTATTTGGCATCTATGAAGTTTTCTACCAGTAAAAGTCTCACCAGTGATCTAACAGGTAGTTCAAATCATACTGCCTGTTTTATTCATTAAAAGAGCAACAAACCCTTAATTCAATAACACTGCAAAAGTTCCTGCATAAAACAGGACATCACATAATTTTCAGGCCACAGTGTTCTAAGGGTTTGTTACTGGTAAACAAAACTTTAATATCATGGATGCAAATGAAATTAAAACTGAGTTCTCTAACATACAAAGAAAATTAGATTATCTTGCACAAGGTTTAACAGAAGTACAAGCAGATAATACCGCATTAAAAGCTATTGTTAAAGAATATATGTCTCATAAAAGTACTGAAGTACCTGAACCCCATATTCAATATCCTCAACCTTTCACTGGCAAAAGACATGAATTCAGAGATTTCAAGACTGCTTGTAAACTTCTTTTCACCATGAGACCCCGCACATATTATTCAGACCGCATCAGGGTTTGCACCACTATTTCTTTTTTACAAGGAGAGCCTAGGACCTGGGCTAACAGGTTTTATGAAAATAATGACCCAATTTTGGAGTCACTACAGGATTTCTTTCAAGCTATGTCTAATTTATATGAAGACACAGATACACAAATCACTGCAGAATCTAAACTACGCGCACTCAAACAGGGTAAGCGCACGGTGGAGGAGTACACAACTGAATTTCAAATGTGGGCAACAGACTCACTATGGAACCAAGTTAGCCTTAAAAATCAGTTTAGGCTGGGCCTATCTGAAAACCTTAAGGATGAACTGTCTCGCCAGGAAATGCCTGATACTCTTCCAGCACTTATAAAATTAAGCACATCCATAGATAGAAGACTCAGGGAACGGCGAGCAGAGAGATTTACTTCAGACACAATACCTAGGCGCCAGATTACTTACACTACAACATCTGAGAAACATCAAGGTAGTGTAACCCCTATGGAGATAGGCACTATCAAGGGGCCACTAAGTAATGAGGAAAAAATGAGAAGAAGATTAGAAAACTTATGTTTATACTGTGGACAAAAAGAACATAACGTCTCAAGCTGTCCTTCATTACAAAGACAAAAGAAGGGTAAGAAAACAGGTTATCAAAACATATATCATATCTCAGATACAATGCAATTGACTTTACCTCTCTCTTTGCAGTGGGATCAGGAAAATATACACTCCACGGCATTGATTGACTCAGGTGCATCTGGGAACTATATTGATTCTGTATATATTGTAAATAATAAAATTCCTCTGGTTTGCAAGCAGAACCCTGTGTTTGTCAAATCAATTGATGGTACTTTAATAAATAAGGGACCCATTACACACCAAACAATACCTTTGCTCACAATGATAAACAAGGGGCACACAGAATATATTACATTTGATGTGATCCCCATATCATTACATACTATTATTTTAGGATATAGTTGGCTGCAAAAACATAATCCTAAAATAGATTGGGAACATTCAAAGCTTAATCTAGACTCAACATATTGCATGAACACCTGTTACCCTCATAGCATTCTTTCATCATCTGAGATAGGGATACCAGGGATATATCAGGATTTGGCAGAGGTCTTCAATTTGAAAGAAGCAGAAAATTTACCACCCCACAGAAGCTTCGATTGCCCTATAGATATCATTCCAGGGTCACCAATACCGCATGGGAAGATCTATCCTCTATCACAAGATGAGTTAGTATACTTAAGGTCCTATTTGGATGACAACCTGAGAAAGGGATTTATATCTCACTCCACATCCCCTGCTGCTGCAGGCATGTTTTTGGTAAAAAACAAAGATGGCACTCTAAGGCCTATAATTGACTACAGGGCTTTAAACTCTATAACCATAAAAAACAGGTATCCATTACCACTAATACCAGAGATAATAGAACGGTTAAAAGGAGCACAAATATTTACTAAATTAGATTTAAAAGGGGCATACAACCTTATCAGAATAAAGAAAGGTGACGAATGGAAGACCGCTTTTCGGACTCGATATGGGTTAT
Organism: Bombina bombina; assembly: GCF_027579735.1. Lineage (NCBI taxonomy): Eukaryota > Metazoa > Chordata > Amphibia > Anura > Bombinatoridae > Bombina > Bombina bombina. The sequence continues at coordinate 471,231,028 of NC_069500.1, read as the reverse complement.
ACCAATACAATGTAATGCCTTTTGGATTGAGCAATGCTCCAGCCACTTTTCAACATTTTATTAATGAAATCTTCCGAGATTTAATGGATATTTGTGTTATAGTGTATTTAGATGACATTCTGATTTATTCCAAGACAGAAGAGGAACACGAAAGACATGTACGTTGGGTCTTAATGCGATTGAAGGAACACAAGTTATATGCCAAACATGAAAAGTGTTTATTTCATGTTAACAAAATTAAATTTCTGGGATACATAATAACTCCTAATAGGATCCAAATGGATCCAGATAAAATTTCATCTGTATTAGAATGGCCTACACCAAAATCAGTTCGTGCACTACAACGTTTTATTGGCTTTGCCAACTACTATCGAAAGTTTATAAAAAACTTTTCTGATATAGTAAAGCCCTTAACTCAGTTGACTAGTAAGAAACAAAGATATAAATGGACCGAACAGGCCCAATCAGCTTTTGACTACTTAAAAGGGCAATTTTCCAAAGCCCCATCTTACACATGCCAGATCCTGAGCTGCAATATGTATTAGAGGTAGATGCATCAAGTTCAGGTATAGGAGCAGTTCTATCTCAACAAGTAGATAACAAATCAGAATTATTTCCTGTAGCTTATTATTCAAGAAGATTCACACCCGCAGAAAATAATTATAGTATAGGAGATAAAGAACTCCTTGCTATCAAAGTATCCCTCGAACAATGGAGACACTTACTGGAAGGTACACAAAAACCATTTAAAATCTTCACAGATCATAAGAATCTGGAATATTTGAAGAAAAGTAAAACTCTAACTTCTAGACAAGTAAGATGGTCTCTATTTTTAGATAGGTTCAATTTCTTGATCACTTACCGACCAGGAAGTCTGAATACCAAGGCTGATGCATTATCCAGAGTACAGGAAATGACACCTCAAGAGACCATGACTCCAATAGTACCAATCGAAAAATTTATTGGAGCCCTAACACCTCTAGAGGAGGAGATTAAAAGGGCACAAGAAAAAGAAACCAATACACCTAAATCCTGTCACAAAAACTTAAATACTGGTTTGATAAATCATAAAAATCAATTGTATATACCCAGTTCATTAAGGAAACAAATATTGAAACACACTCATGACGAACCTTTATCCGGTCATACCGGAATACAAAAAACCATTGAAAAAACAAGAAGAAACTTTTGGTGGCCCCACATGAATCAAACCATTCAAGATTATGTCAATTCCTGTGACATTTGTGCTAGAAATAAAATAGATCATAAAGGACCCATCGGATTGTTGACCCCATTGCCAGTTCCGGATAAACCCTGGTCCATGATCTCGATGGACTTTATTGTAGAGCTACCAAAATCAAGGAACTTTAACACTATATTAGTTGTAATAGATCATCTAACAAAGTTGGGACATTTTATACCTCTAAAAAGGTTACCTTCCGCTTATATTACAGCTAATGTTTTTCTTAATCACATAGTAAAACTTCATGGACTACCCACTGATATTATAACAGATAGAGGTACACAATTCACCTCATCCTTTTGGAGATCATTATGCAAATTATTAAAAATTACACCAAGATACTCAACAGCTTTCCATCCCCAAACCAATGGGATGACTGAAAAACTAAACCAAACATTAGAACAATATCTTCGTTGTTACATTTCCCATTTGCAAGATGATTGGATAGATTATTTATCAATGGCGGAATTCTCTTACAACAATTCAGTATCATCTTCAACAAAGATGACACCGTTCTATGTAACCTATGGCTATCATCCAACAACTTTGACTCTATCTAAAACTGATGTAAATTCTCCAGCTGCTAAAGACTATTCTTTACAACTAGAAGCAAGACTAGCCCTAGTCAAAAAACATTTATCTGACGCAAAGAATTACCAGAAAGCTTATTATGATAAACGTCACAGACCCAGTCCAGTATATAAAGTGGGTGACAAAGTATTACTATCTGTAAAGAATCTAAAACTCCATGTACCCTCTAAGAAATTGGCAAATCAATACATTGGACCTTTTGTAATCAATAACATTTTGAACCCTATGACAGTATGTTTAACTCTTCCTGCAGCTTATAGGATTCATCCCACTATACATGTATCTCTAATTAAACCTTATACTTCTACCGTACCATCCAGTCTTCAGACTCCAACTGCGTTACAAATAGATGACCACGATGAATTTGAGGTGGAACATATTCTGGATTCTAGGATCAAGAATCATCACTTAGAGTACTTATTAAAATGGAAAGGTTTTGGTCCTGAGGACAATTCTTGGCATCGTAGCACGGACATTTCTGCTCCCCGTTTAATTAGATCCTTTCATCGCAGATATCCTTTGAAGCCATCCCTCTCGTCAATTGGGGGACCCCTTAGTGGGGGGAGTATGTGATATACCTTTAAGGTATATCCCGCCTACCTTTCCTCCACCCTATATCAGGCACACCTGAACCATCATTCATTGCCTGAAAATTGTTTTCCCTTTGCAGCTTATTTGACCGCATCCCTATTGCTGTGATTCTACTCTGAAAATTCCTAACTTGCTCTAATTTCTTTCTCTCTAAACAGGAGTAGTAAGTTAGAATCTTTTGTTGCACATTTTACTTTCAAAGTATTTACTCATTCTTCCGGAATTCTAATTTAACAAACAAACTGAATCAAGGAGCACCGGAACTACTTGCAGCGTCTGGAAGCCGCACTCTCACTGAAGCTATTTACCGGTCACAGAGGTAAAACCGCTCCCTTCAAACTTAAGGTAATATTTAATCCATTTACAAAGGATTGTTCTTACGTTGTTACTCTCTGGAAACCATCCGCATTACCTTGCTGAATCTTCCGGTTATTACCATAGCCTGTCTGTGATGTATATATTTTATGAATGAGTGTGTGAGTGCGTGAAGCCATATCTGAACATTGCTACAACAAGAATCAATTACTGACGCTTTCACAAAGTGTATCAAAATACATATTTCTTTTATCATTTACTCAGAACTGTTTGATTTATGTTCCTTACTTATATTGCAACAATTGTTTCTACCTATTCCTTGCCTCTATTTGGCATCTATGAAGTTTTCTACCAGTAAAAGTCTCACCAGTGATCTAACAGGTAGTTCAAATCATACTGCCTGTTTTATTCATTAAAAGAGCAACAAACCCTTAATTCAATAACACTGCAAAAGTTCCTGCATAAAACAGGACATCACAGAAATGCTTAAATAATGCATTACACTTTAATTAAACCCCTTAGATTTTAGTCGACTAAAATCTACTGGAGATTTAGTCGACTAAAATCTACTGGAGATTTAGTCGACTAAAATCTACTGGAGATCTGGATACCAAACTGTACGCCAAATTACTAGCTAATAGACTCTCGAAAGTCATCACCTTAATAGTGCATTATAATCAGGTAGGATTTATTCCTAATAGAGAAGGCCCAGATGCCACCAGATGCATTCTAGATATACTCAGTCTGGCCTCTAGGAGCGGGGACACCTTCCTGGCCCAGTCCTTAGATGCAGAGAAGGCCTTTGATAGGGTCAGGTGGGACTACCTTTGGGAGACAATGAGGAATTTTAATTTCCCAATGCCTTTTATTTGGGCAATACAAGCTTTATACTCTTGCCCCATGGCTTGAATAAAGGGAGTTGGCTTCCAATCAGAAGCTTTCTCCATAACTAACGGTACAAGACAGGGCTGTCCCCTGTCACCTCTCCTTTTTGCCCTAGCTATAGAGCCTTTGGCCCAAGCAATAAGAATAGATCCACGCATAAGAGGTATACCATCTGGAACCAATTCCCATAAAATATCCCTATATGCGGACGATATAACCCTCTTCCTGACCTCCCCGATGACCTCCCTACCAGAAGTGTTTAAGACTATTGAGACCTTTAGCGTCATGAGCTACTACAAGCTCAACATTAGTAAGACAGAGTCTCTCCCTATCAATATACCCACTCAGAAACTTAAACTTCTACAAAAACTATTCAAATTCCAATGGAACCTCAGCTCTCTTAAAGTACTGGGAGTTCACTTAACCCCAGACACTTCAACCACTATCTCCAAAAACTTCACAGATAGGCTCCCAGAATTTCATAAACTCCTAAACAGTTGGGAATTCAGAGAAATCTCTTGGATGGGTAGAATAGCGGCAATTAAAATGTCAGTTCTCCCCAAGATCACCTACCTCTTTAGATGTATTCCATATAATCTCCCCAAGCCTACATTAAATAAGATGCAGAGTCTCATTACCACTTATGTCTGGAAGGACAGACGGTCTAGAACTGCCAGACACACTTTAGAGAGATCATATGCACAGGGGGGACTAGCTTTACCCAACTTTATCACATACTACAATGCAGCCAGGCTGTCTCATTTACTCAGTTGGAATAAAAAAGACTGTACTCTAGGCTGGTATAATGTAGAGACTTTGCTACTACCACCAAATCTTAGACTTCCTGACCTCCTCTGGATCCCATCCCATTATAGACAGGACTTAGGTAGCCTGCACCCCATTCTACATGATGCCTTTCAATTTTGGGACCACATACAACATAACCCAACCATTGCCCCCACCCATCCCCATCTTCACCTTAGCTGCAGCCTTATTTTCCTTACCAGATGCACATCCAGACTTATGGCGGAATCTACAGCTCAAAATTGTCACTGACTTCTATGAATCTGATACATGGATCCCTCACCCACAACTTTGCATTAAATTTCAAATATCCCCAAGACTGCAGTTTGAAGCCTTTTGTATCAGTTCCTAGTAACGTTCTTGGGGCTACCCCAAACAGGCCCTTCCGAAACCATCTTTATGGGAGCACTTATGGAACAAAGCTCACGTTATTAAGCACCCCCTCTCCCTTCACTATGGCCTACTTTCTAATACACAACCACACCAAAAAAATTCTCAACACCGCGCCTGGGAGACAGAAATAGGATTCACTGTTGACACCAGTATCTGATGCAGAAGAATTATGGTGACTAGAAAATTATTGCACTGTGCCACCCTCTGGGAACTATACTATAAAATCACAGTTAGATGGCACTTAGTCCCATCTTCGTTACATAAAATCTACGGTTCTCACTCCCCTTTATGCTGGAGACTTTGCGGCCTCCCTGGAACCCACTTGCATGTCTGGTGGTCTTGCCCCAAAATCCCACCTCTCTGGCGGAAGCTATTCCACACCCTCAACAACCTCAATCTTAGACCCCCCCTTTCTACCGGAGATTACTCTTCTCCACATGCAAATTCCTAATCTGGACGCCCCCACAGAAGCTCTAATAATCTACCTTTTCATGGCTATGAAGCTGGCCATAGCCAGAACTTGGAAAAACAAAAAAAAACGCCAGCTTTTACACAAGTTGTATCCAATGCCCGGCATATTAGATTAATGGAACAGTACTCCTTCAGAGTACTAGATAAAACTGACCTTCATATCAGAATTTGGTACCCATGGTTTACTATCTTCCCAGATTAAGTCCTAACATTACTGAACTCCCCAACATGTAATCCCTCCCACCTCCTACCCCTTTTCTCCCTTCCCTACCTTTGGGCCGATACATTTTTATGATCCAGAATGTATGCTCTGATCCCGATCTATATTAATGTAACCACTCCAGATAACAAACAATGGACTACTTCATCCAACTTTTCACAAATCATAGATATAACTATATCGACCTGTACTCTTAACACTCTTTATAATATAAAACAGAGACAAACTATTCAATTATGAGAAATCCCACTTTTTCACTCATGCGCAAGTATAAGATTATGTGTTCATGAACTAAAAGATAATATCTTTCATATTATTGTTTAAGATTTATCACTTATTTCTGTACATATAATATTGTTACACATACCCATGTGGGCTTGTATTGATGCATTTATAATTTGACTGTCTCAATAAAAAGAAATAAAAATATCCATTGATTGCAAATAAATACATATGATACTAAAAAAATCTACTGGAGATTTAGTAGACTAAAATCTACTGGAGATTCGGTCTACTAAAACTAGACTCAAACTAAATTATTTCAGATGACTAAAATACGACTAAAACTAAAAGACTAAAACTAAGACTAAATCGAAATTTCCCATCAAAATTAACACTGATTACAATTGGACAGCATAGCCATCTGCAGGAATTTTAACAGAGGGGGCAGATTAATATTAAACTGGCCAGCAAGCTCAAGCTGGCCAGTTTTTCTCACTAGAGAAAGGTGAGGGGGATACTGTAATTTTTTAGGGAGAGTGGGCATGTCCAACATTCACATACAGATTTGTTTTACATATATATATATATATATATATATATATATATATATATATATATATATATATATATATATATATATAAAGCAAAACACAAGGGCAACCCCGATTCACAGTAACTAAAAGGTTTATTTGAACAAATACTGTGCACATATATATGCACTTGCAAAATCGTAGATAACAAAAGTATATCATTAGCTTTTCCAGCATAACCTTTATGGCTCTGGAGATCCGAACAGTTCCTATTTTCATAAGTTTATTGAACTTCAAATAGCCAAACCAAGGCTAAAACTAAAAGCATCCATGTACCGAGACACCTCCGACTCAATGCGTTTATTCTGCTGCCTTAGCAGACCTTATCAAGAGATTTACAGAGTGTATAACAAAATGTATATCAGAACTGGTTTAAAAACGTCGCTCTCAAACACATCCACTTCCTGATTGGACAGCACATGTGACGTAATAACCAAAGACGTTCCTCTGATGCTACGCCGTATTTTGCTACAAACCATGACTGCTGGAAAACTAATTGTATTAGGTATTAACAAATTAGCTTAATTCATAATGAAATGCCCAATATCGCAACTATCATCAGAGGCTATGGGGGCGGTCTCAAAAATCATATTAAGCCTGCAGGTTAGTTGGGCACACATAGGGCAAGATTTATCAAAGTGAGAATAAGAAAATTCTCACATTTGTCGTCAAAAAAAACCTCACAAATTATATCACCATATTTATGAAAGGTTATGCGCCAATAAAGTCTCAACTTTTCATATGTGCGAACAAATTGACTCATAACATTCGCAAGTCTTAAGTATATGCGAATAAATTGTCTGGAAATGCCTAATTCTTGTATTATTCTCTATTGGCATTTTAAAATGCCTGTATATATTCGCAGTTCTCATATATTTATGAAAAGTGGTGCATGTAATATTCACTGCTTTTAATCTCGCCAATTTGTAGGTTGCGAGGAGTGAAAAATAAAGAGCAATATTGTTGTTTGTCTGGAGGGAAAATGGAAATATTTCTTTTACTTGCTTTATCTAGGGTTAGAAATTGCCCACAACAAGGCGCAGATCCTGAATAATAATAAATATATTATAAAAAAGTAAAATAATTTAAGTGCAATTGAAATAAGTGTATTAAAAAGAACGAAGATGAGCTCCAAAAAACGGGCAACCTTCCTTAATGAAAGAGAGCCAAAGAAGGGGCAAAATAAAACTAACTTTAATATATAAGAAATAGCATTCTTTTAAACAATCACTTGATTAAAACAATAAACCATTTACCAGTGTCTAAAATTAGGATTGATAAATAAAGTGAAAATGACATTTTCGCAAGAAAACTAGGATCAGCCATTCGCTTGACATCGCAAAAAAGTTTTGCCCCAAAAATGTCTCTAGAATTTTGATAAATACTGGCGACATTTTTGAATTCACACATTGCGAACTATTGCGAAAATAATCGCGACTTTTTCGGCGCATTTTTTCGGGGCTTGATAAATTTTGCCCACAGTGTATTGGTATTTATGCAATAGTAGACCTATGTGTGAAGGAATGTTAATTCTCACAAATAATGGGTATAACTCATTCTGTAGTTCCCAATGGGATGTTGGGGTGTTTTAACAAATTCATGCTCCATCCTTTTATCTTAAACATACAATAAAATGCAAAACTAATTTTAAAAAACATTATGTAACCTATTTCAGCAAATATATAGATATAGGACTTCCTTTGGGACATCACGCTGGTGATGTTGCTATTCTGAGAACTGGGGACATTTGATAAAGATGTCAGTTGGGCATCAAAATGTCATGTTTTTTTAAGCTTTGATAAATAAAAGTTACTTCTTATGGAACTCCAGAGAGTGCAGTCTTTTACTGGAAAACTATATATATTTGTTTAAAAAATGCTTTTCTTTAGCAAATGTAATCGCAAATCTAATCTCAAAGACATGCTAATATGCACACAATTAGAAGAGTACAAGTTAATACATATGCCCAGATGCCCACATAGGCAATCATATTTAAAGACATATACTTAAGTCATACTCACTCACATTTTTTGACACATTCATACTCAAAGGACACCATACAGTGACAGACACACGCACACCTTAACACACACATAATACACAGTGACTACTAACATCTTCTGTAAGATGCTTTTTACAGGAACACATAATAAAAGCAAACAGTGACACACAAATAATCTGACCAGACAACATATCATACAATATTCAAACAGTTAACTTTCTCACACACACTACACACACACATATATACACACACACACATACATATATATACACACACACACACACACACACACACATATACACACACACACACACACATACATATATACACACACACATACATACACACACACATACATACACACACACACACACACACACACACACATACATACACACACACACACACACAAACACACACATACAAACACACAGGCTGGTAATGTCAGGGATTATTACATTTTAACAGAATAAACTTCGTATTATTAGGGTTAAAGGGATAGGAATTTCAGAATTAAACTTGCTTGATTCAGATAGAGCATGTCATTTTAAGGCACTTTTACATTCACTTCTATTTTCAAAAGTACTTTGTTCTCATACGGCTAGATTACGAGTTGTGGGTTAGGGTAAAAAAGCAGCGTTAAGAGGTCCTAAAGCTGCTTTTTTATGCCCACTGGTATTACGAGTCTTGCAGGTTTAGGTGTACCACACACTTGTTTGGCCTTACCCCAAAACGACTTACGTAAACTTCGTAAAGTCTTTTTTCTATGGGACTTCCATAGCGCTGATATTACGAGTCTGTCCTGGGAGGCCAAAAAGTGAGCGGTACACCCTACCCTGTCAAGATCCTTAACCAGGGCCGGATTTCCCATTAGGCACAGTAGGCATGTGCCTACAGGCGCCTTGCAGTGAGGGGCGCCTGCCTGTCAATAATAAAAAAAAAAAAAAAAAAAAAAAAAATTTTTTTTTTTTTTTTTTTTTTTTTTTTATGAGGGCATTTATTTTAGTAAGAATTGTGCTGCCAGGTGCCTACAAAGTCGAGTGTTTCATTGGGAATATGTTACAGCAGTTGAGGGAGCCATGAAGGAGAGAGGGGCAAAGATTAAAACTAAACCCCTCCCATTGAATTTCTAAATTCTAATTTTAAACACATTTGTTGACCCCTGGATTACATATAATCTACAACATTCCATGTTTTCCTTTGAGAGCAACATCATATGATATTTATATTTCAGAACAAAATAAATGTAACATCTGTGTGTGTTTGTACCAAAAATATCAGAGTTTACAAGATTTTTTTCCCTACATTTTATATTTTCTTCCACTGGCTGCACAGGTTGTTGATGGTGATGAGCTTGCATGCTGCTAGTTTTAATATTGCTATTGTTTACACAAAACTGTGTTTGACTCCAACAAAATGTTAAGCACATAGTCAAAGTCATCTCCAGAAAAGCAATACACTAATGGCTTGTCAATAAACATGTCCTATGAGCCCATCTGGGTCTGCACAGATGTGTATTGCTGTCTCAGAACTGACATTGACTATGTGTTTAACTCTTTTGCAAGAGGCTAACACACTTCTCTGCAAGCACTAGTGCAATAATAAAATGCCCAGCAAACTGTCACATTTGATGTCCCTTTAAATAGGGTTTTCTTTAGAATATTTTGCATTAAAAGTTTAACATGATTTGTTTTTGTTATACATAATAGAAATTGTATGGCCATTTGAGTCAAGTGAATATTGATTTTTGGTGTAGCTTCCATTACAACAAATATTGCAATTGGTGTGTGTATTTGTGTATCTCCATAAAAGGGAAAATGTAATTTTACATCTAATATTTATTTTTAGTTGTCCTAAATAATAATAAAAAAAAGTCCTCATTTTTTCCACTTTTTTCTAGGGGGGGGTGGGGGGGTGGGGGGGGGGGCGCTTCAGGTTTTTGTGCCTACAGGCACCTGAGATGTAAATCCGGCCCTGTCCTTAACGCATTTAAAAGTCAGTAGTTATGAGTTTTACACTACAACGCTGTAGCATAAAACTCATAACTAAAGTGCTAAAAAGTACACTAACACCCATAAACTACCTATTAACCCCTAAACCGAGACCCTCCCGCATCGCAAACACTAAAATAAAAATTGTAACCTTTAATGTGCCGCTCCAGACACCGCCGCCACCTACATTATATTTATGAACCTCTAATCTGCTGCCCCCAACATCGCCGACACCTACATTATATCTATTAACCCCTAATCTGCCTTCCCCAATGTTGCCGACACCCACATTATATTATTAACCCCTAATCTGCCACCACTATATTAAAGTTATTAACCCCTAAACCTAAGTCTAACTCTAAACTTAACACCCCCTAACTTAAATATAATTTAAATAAATCTAAATAAATATTCCGATCATTAACTAAATTATTCCTATTTAAAAATAAATGCTTACCTATAAAATAAACCCTAAGCTAGCTACAATATAACTAATAGTTACATTGTAGCTAGCTTAGGGTTTATTTTTATTTTACAGGCAAGTTTGTAGTTATTTTAACTAGGTAGAATAGTTATTAAATAGTTATTAACTATTTAATAACTACCTAGCTAAAATAAATACAAAAGTACCTGTAAAATAAAACCTAACCTAAGTTACAATAACACCTAACACTACACTATAATTAAATAAATTTACTAAATTAAATACAATTAAATAAATTACATACAATTAGCTAAATTAAATTAAATTAGCTAAAGTACAAAAAAAACCCACTAAATTACAGAAAATAATAAACAAATTACAGATACTTAAACTAATTACACCTAATCTAAAAGCCCTATTAAAATAAAAAAGCCCCCCAAAATAAAAAAACCCTAGCCTAAACTAAACTACCAATAGCCCTTAAAAGGGCCTTTTGTGGGGCATTGCCCCAAAGTAATCAGCTCTTTTACCTGTAAAAAAAATTACAAATAACCCCCCAACATTAAAACCCACCACCCACACAACCAACCCCCCAAATAAAATACTATCTAAAAAAAACCTAAGATCCTCATTGCCCTGAAAAGGGCATTTGGATGGGCATTGCACTTAAAAGGGCAGTTAGCTCTTTTGCCGCCCAAAGTCCCTAACCTAAAAATAAAACCCACCCAATACACCCTTAAAAAACCGAACACTAACCCCCTGAAGATCGACTTAGCGGGAGACGTCTTCATCCAAGCCGGGCCGAAGTCCTCAACGAAGCCGGGAGAAGTCTTCATCCAAGCCGGGCGAAGTGGTCCTCCAGATGGGCAGAAGTCTTCATCCAGACGGCATCTTCTATCTTCATCCATCCGGCGCGGAGCGGGTCCATATTCAAGACATCTAACGCGGAGCATCCTCTTCTGCCGATGGACTAACGACGAATGAAGGTACCTTTAAGGGACGTCATCTAAGATGGCGTCCCTTAGAATTCTATAAGCCAATTGGAATTAAGGTAGAAAAAATCCTATTGGCTGATGTAATCAGCCAATAGGATTGAAGTTCAATCTTATTGGCTGATGCAATGTTCAATCTTATTGGCTGATGCAATGTAATCAGCCAATAGAATGCCAGCTCAATCATATTGGCTGATTGGATCAGCCAATAGGATTGAACTTCAATCCTATTGGCTGATTGCATCAGCCAATAGGTTTTTTTCTACCTTAATTCCGATTGACTGATAGAATTCTAAGGGTGTTAGGTGTAGACATAACTTTTGTTTCCCCATAGGAATCAATGGGGCTGCGTTAAGGAGTTTTACGCTGCTTTTTGGCAGGTGTTAGACTTTTTTTCTGCCGACTCTCCCCGTTGATTCCTATGGGGAAATCGTGCACGAGCACGTTACACCAGCTCACCGCTGACTTAAGCAGCGCTGGTATTGGAGTGCGGTAATGAGCAAAATTTTGCTCAACGTTCACTTCTTGTCTTTTAACGATGGGTTTCTGAAAACTTGTAATACCAGCGCTGTAGGTAAGTGAGCGGTGAGAGAAAACTGCTCGTTAGCACCGCATAGCCTCTAACGCAAAACTTGTAATCTAGATGTTAGTATCCATTGTTGAAAAATAATATGTACATATACTACTTACCTGCACATATTTGTCTCTTGTGATTCGATGACTAGATCTCAGTAGTGCTTTGCTGCTTCTTTAGCAAATGATATCAAGGGAATGAAGAAAATTTGATAATAGAAGTAAATTGGAAAGCTGTTTAAATTGTATATCTAAATCTTGAAATAAAAAAATGGGTTTTATGTCCCTTTAAGTACTCAGTGCACTCACTGTTTAAAAACAGTGACTCCCAGGAAAATATATCTTGTCTCTGAAAACAAGAGAATGCAAAAGCTCTGACTCGGACTTCTCCTCGCTCACTGCTTCATTACACCTCTCTTCTCACAGCCTCACAGGCAGCTGGCATCAGAGTCCCAGATTTGCAGGGCTGTTTCACAGGTCTCACGGGCGGCTAGCATCATAATCCCAGATTTGCAAGGCCCCTCTACCTGTAGGTCACTTTGTATTTAAAGTTAAAGGGACACTCAGGTCAAATTAAATTTTTATGATTCAGATACAGCATGTAATTTTAAACAACTTTCCGATTTACTTCCATTAAAAAAAATGTGCTCAGTCTTTTATATTTACACTTTTTGAGTCACCAGCTCCTACTGAGCATGTGCAAGAATTCACAGACTATACATATATGCATTTGTGATTGGCTGATTGCTGTCACATGGTACAGGGGGAGTGGAAATATACATAACTTTGAAACGTGTTAGAAAAGAATCTACTACTCATTTGAAATTCAGAGTAAATGCTATTGTATTGTCTTTTTATCTTGCATTTGTTGATTATGCAAATCTACTGTGTTTACTATCCTTTACTACTACTGACTGTGCTCAAGGGCAGGGCATTCCTCTCTTTTTGTATAACTCAATTATTGCACCTACAACTGTAATGTACCCAAATACTGTACTTGTTTGTGTATGCAATGCATCCCGGTAATGTTTTATTCTTTGTATAGCGCTGCATAATCTGATGGCGTTTTATAAATAACCGATAATAATAATAATAAAATATATATATACTTTTCATTACCTGAATGAAACACTTTCAAACCGCCATTACCTTCATTCCCACCATAACCAAATAAACACACAGACAACTATTTGGAAGAATTGAGACGGTGAAACAAGGTCGTATTTATTGAAATAAGGCAATAAAAATGTTGCTAAACTTTTAAAGTTTGAAACACTAGGCGGTGGCATCTGAGGTCGTAAATATAAATAAATAATAAATTGCAACAAAAATCTAGTGGTCAATGGCCAAATTCGTATAACTGCAAAGCCCCAGCCGAGCTTTGCCCTTCAAATTGTCTGGCATCATCCGCTAGGAGTTTACAGGTCAGCAGGCCCACGGGGTGCTTTGACTTGTAACTTCTTTCCCCTCCCATTAGCTTGGCCACACCCATGTGGAAACCGGAAAAATTATTTGGCTGTGAACCTGCCACAAGAGATACATTCACCTATCAAACAAATGGAGCTCTTGCCACCACCATTAACACTACCGGCATCAGAGGATGTAATGGATGAAGGCCGCTTTCAAATTGCTTAAAAACAAAACCAATCTTTCCTCCAATAAATGCATGTCATCTGCTCTATACAGGCATTTGCAATCACCGAAAATATTATCATGCCTGATCACAAAGCCACCCTCTTCCACAATCACTCTTCCAACATCCCTGTTAAGCTTCTTTCTAATTCTATAGGCTGATCTAAGGACCCTCACTTACCTCCAATGTAAGCGATCAATCATATTCAACCATGCAACACAGATACCAGGATTGTGATCAGACTGTACAATGGACACCGACTCAAGCACTGGGACTGACCCTACATCATTGCCCCCCAAATGCAGGACAATTAGGGAGGCCTGCCCCATCTGTGAAATGCTTCGTCAAGATTTCCCAGCAAATCTCTTCAGAGCATTCCCCTTCAACCTAGCCACATAATGGAAACCACATCTGGACGAAGTCCCAGCTGCTGGCCGCCCGGGTGCTACAATGCTTGAATAGCCACCCAATGGACATATTAATGTCCCATGATCCATGCTCTAACAGGAGGATTCCTTACACCAGGAAAAGAAACAATACCTGGATAACAACAACAACAAAAAATAATCACATAACTGCCCCTAGACATTAGATGAAGGCCCGCTAGCACTTTTCAACCATCTGATATACACCCGATATCTCTTTGACCTTCACCTTCCTATACTCTCAATCCCTTGAGCTAAAATCCCTGTCACAGCTGCACTATTAGCAACGCCAATGTGAAAAGAATGAGGGGCACTGAAGTCAGGGTTAAGCCCAGCCTTCTGCGCTGCTCAGATTAAGACTTTCTTAAACTGAAACTTCGATAAATTTGAACCATCAGCATGTACAAAGCTTTGCTGAACTAGACTGGCGTTTAACCAAATAAGCAGAAATCAATTTCATCGAGCAACAATCCTGCACCTGCATGGTTGCCACACACTCTTACTGTCCTGATCAGTCGTAGAGTGGGAAATATACAACAACAATGCACCCGCATCGAACCACACATGCTGAACTTGCACACCAACAGACACCCTAGACTGTTCTACCAACTCTCAAAGTGCAAACAAAATATTATAAACAAACTGATCTCAAACTCCTCAGCACAAACATCCAGTAATATCGCCAACTAAGCACGCAACCTCTGCACAGTAATCGGCTCCCTATGATCAACAGTACACACCTAAAGTTTACCCCAACCCTTGGCTACTTGTATAACTAGAAAGAAACTTGCGTTGTCTGGGAAGCCCCGCAACTTGCTGAAAAAAGATAAAGCCACTAAACGCCCTTTAACTGCACCTTTTTTGCATCCAATGTCCTTAAAACACAACAGCCACTCTAACAGCACTGCAAAAGAACTGACAGCTGGGGGAACACCCTAACTCACACTAAATGTCTCCAACTCTGCACAATGCTGCACATAAGAATTCCGAATAGTCAGAACCAGCAACAACCTCACCAGGGAACTCAGCACATCCCCCCTCTGCCACCTGCCAGAGCAATAAAGGGCAAGGAAAACCTACTCTTTCAGCTTTAGGCACCAATCGTCTAAATTGGTCCCATTTAAAGTGGAACAACGTGTCAGAAACCACATTATTAAAACCCAGTACATGGCGAGCTGAGAAGTCAATATTGTGTCAAAAGCAGCACAAGCCAGCCCAAATATCTAATGATCACTGGGAAAGAAGCAGAAAGGCTTTTCACAATGTGGAAGAGCTCCAACAAGGTCAAGTTTCCTGTCAATCCCCACTCTGACTAAGAACACGGCCAGGGCTCGGCGCTCCAAGTACCTCAAGGTACCTCCAGACATCTGATATTTCCATTGCGATCTGCTACCACCTTTCAATGGAGCTTCTAATCTGCGATTGAACACTCTCCCCATTGGAATTACCCGGCAGGCAAACTTCAATAAACCCAAGAGTGACTGCAAATCCTTGACAGACAGCCATTTTGCTGCTACGGCTGCTTTAACCACGGCCAGCATGTGCTGCACCTTCTCCAAGGGCAAGTGACATAATTTAAATACCCAAAAAAGTCAGAAGTGTACACAGACCCTGAGTTTTTTTTCCTCTGCTAAGGGGATTCCAGAATGGGAAAGTAAGCTTCTCATGACAGATATCAGTCTTGAGCATTCGTTTGAACCAGCTCGGTCTACCAATAGAACGTTTTCTAGGTAATGCGCAATTAGCCCCCCCGCAGTCCACTAATGAAACAGCCCAGTACAAATATATACTGAATGTCTCAAAGAATGCACAGGAAAAGATTCAGATGAATGGTAAGCAAATGAAAGGCTGATTCTATATCAACGTTTTCCATAATGCCCCTTTACCCGCCTCCCAAACCAAGGCTACAGCCTGGTCAAAAGATTGGTAATGAACGAGACTAATTTAGGGTCAATTGTGTCATTAACCGATTTAACTTTCGGTTAGGGCAAGTGTTGGATTAGACAAAATTTCCCTGTCTCCTTCTTTGGAACAACGCCAAGAGGTGAAGTAACCAAACCAAGGAGAAGGAGGATCACGGAAGGGGCCCACCATATGGCCCAAGGATAGCTCCTTTCCAAACTTGTCTCTGACTGCCTGAGAGTGCTCATATGCTGACTTCAAATTCCTATGCTGCTTAGCTACCTCCACCTTACCCTCCACTTGAATATGAAATCCCTCATGAATCCCCTCAAGTAGCCGCATTCCTGTTTGGGTAGGCCCTGAGCCAGGGCTGAAGAGTGTCCAGCCTCAGAGGAGTTGGCGCTCTTTTGGACAGCAACTCCTCTGCCTTTACCTTTCCCTGTTAAGCTCTCTTTTTTCCTAGAACATTCAGCCCCTGGGTGTGGGGCAATGCAGTACAATCAGGAATGCTGAAAGGAACAGTTCACTCCTTTGTCGCACTTCCATTCATTGTACTTCCATCATTCCCTACCTTTCCTTTTCACTCAACCTAGCTGTCTTAACAGACTAAACTTCTGAATGGGAAGAGAGGAACGCGACCTTTCCGCACCAAGTCATTGCCAAAGGTGCATATCAGTGACCCCAAAAGATAGAAATGGTTTTCCAGCCATCTTGGACTGGAAATCTGCATTGTAGAATCTCCAAGCACCCTCCTTAAAGTGCTTGTGAATGTGTTCAGTTGACTCCATGTATTTCAAGATCGCTAGTGCCTAGTCAGACCTGGCCTCCAGATAACATGAGGCCAACACATGAAAACAGCCGCGCCATTCATCCATAGTTTCAGGTCTTTTGACCTTCTTAGGACCTGTCCCATCTTCCCTACGCTCCTTAGCCCTATATGCTTCTTTGGATAGCTTGAATATATTTCTGTATTTACCTTCCCTAATCTTCTTAGCAATTTTGCTCTTCAAATGGGAATGCAGAGAATGAACAGTGCAGGGTTATGTGTTACCCTGAACTGGGCTGGGCGAACCACCACTCAAAACTTGCCCTAAAGCTGAAGGAAGGGACACTTGCACCCCAGTGCCCCCAGTAACACCACTCTCCACTGAGCCTAGCCTTGTTTCTTGCCGCTCCTGCCCTGCCACTAGCTTTCGTAACAACTTCAACACCCTTTTTTATGCTTTCAATACTGGCCCCAGAGAGTCATCAGAGCCTGAGTCATTAGATGAACAGACCTCAACCCCCATAACCAAATGAAATGAGAGACTCCCCTGCTGAAGGAACCAGCTGTGGCAACGCCTCTCTACTTATCGGCTCTGCTGACTGCCCACCGATGTCTGCTACATGCATCACATCCCTCTCTTGACTCCCAGAAGACGCCATACTGTAACTTATCACGGTTGACTCCTGAAAAGACAATGAAGAGCCAGGAGTACCAGGATTCCAAGCAGGGGATCCAAATGGCCCTGATAACTGATTCCCCTCCCCCCAAAAAAAAGACTGAGCCATACTCGCGTGCGTTGCGGATGTCCCAAAAGACCCACACACACCACTCCCCACACCAAGAGAAGCATTAATTGAGCTAAAAAATGAGGACACATTCAAACCCCCTTGCATATTCACTGCTATGGCCCCCTCAGCCATAGCATTTGAAACAACCCTTTGAGCCTGGTTAATTACCCTGTGCTAACAAAGAAGCCAGCCTAAATATTTCCTCCACTACTAAACCCTGTTCCCCACCTGGGGGTCATTTACCATCTTAGAACCCACACCGTGTGCAGCAACCACATTTTCAATCCATCCCAGGACCCTCCCAGTTACTCCACTAAATCCCGGACCATCCACACCAGCCACCCTCGACTCATAATCCAATCCACCCCCAGAAGACGCACACATCCCTGCGGGCTAATAATATGGACCTCCTGCACCCGCGCAACACACCACACTTCCAACTCTCCCCCTCGTGTGCTACAGCTCCTGCTGCTGTGCCCCCCCACTGGCTTGGACCTGCCCACCTGGACTTTGGACACCCGACTCAATAATAAACCCCGGACCATCCACACCAGCCACCGTCGCCTCACAATCTAATCCACCCCAAGAAGGCACACACATCCCTGCGGGCTGATGATATGCCCTCCTGGACTTTGGACACCCGACTCACTATCCGTTTCTGGAGCCCTCCTCCATGACAACACCCTACCAGAAGTGATGCACGGCCCAGAGTCTGACATAAGTGGAACACCGACCCCCCTCCAACCTAATGCCAGGACCAGACACGGAGGATGTGATGGCCTGCACCAAGACCACCTTCCCGCAGACATTGCTGCAGCCAAAAGGGGTAAGTTAAGGGGTGGGTTGTGGAAGCCACAAGACCATCAGGACCAGTCAATGCACCAAAGGGGGAGGGAGGGGAACTCCAGCTCCACCAAGCCCAGCGAAGGATGAGGAGTCAGAGGGAAGGGGGCCCACTAGACCACCAGGTGATTGGAATGATTGAAAAAGAAGCCTAGACAAATCACCATGGACACACTCCTCAGGCTTGACAAGCAATGCCATTGCCTCTACCCTGACAGCCAGCCCAAGAATGGGCCCAGCCTTAGCACCACCCACCACTAACAACCTCCCACTAGCACCAAATGCAGATCGACTTGCAGACCCACTTTCAATCACCTCCTCACATTCCCCCTCTGGCAGGCCATAAAAAACCTCAGCCTCCCCACCATCCCCTGTTTGCAAAATGGGCACCAAAGGGGGGGGGGGTACAGGCCAGTCAGGGATAAAGGGCTAAGCTGGGAAGGGGGGGGACTTCCTCTCCCATATCAAACCTGCCCTCCTCAACTCTAACATATACTCGCCAACTGCCTCCTATATATACCATATATAACATATACCAACTGCCTCCTAGGACAATCTATTTGTAGTCACAAAACAGAAAATTTCTCTTTAGAAACCAGGAACAAAGAGGAAGTGGGGATATCAATCTAGGCCTTTTATAATGTAAGAAATCCCCATCCAACATTGGCAACAATGTTGCACACTCACATACCAGCTTCACATTGCTATAAGGCAGGATAGCCCTTATAGGGATAGCTTAGTCAAAAATAAAATGTCATGATTCAGATAGAGCATGCAATTTTAAGCAAAGTTCTAATTTACTCCTATTATCAAATTTTCTTTGTTCTCTTGGTATCTTTTTTTGAAAAAGCTGGAAATTAAGCGTAGGAGCTGGCCCATTTTTGACTCAGCACCTGGGTAGAGCTTTCTGATTGGATGGCTACATTTAGACACCAATCAGCAAGTGCTACCGAGGTGCTGAGCCAAAAATGGGCCCGGCTTCTTCAGCTTTGTAAAATAAAGATACCAAGATAACAAGAAAAATGTATAATAGGAAAAAATTTGAATGTTGCTTAAAATTGCATGCTCTATCTGAATCATGAAAGTTTCATTTTGACTACACTATCCCTTTAAGAAGTTCCATGCATAATTATGTTTTATACTAGCTTTTTTCATGAAAGTGCTGTTGCTCTTCTTGTAGAGTTATAAATTATTTCTCTGCAGCTCACCCGAACAACACCTCTCATGTGACCTCCAGCTCTGATATACGAGTGCCTAAAGATGTTAACTTGCAGGCTACAGTTAACCCCATGGTTGCCAACAAATGATGCCACATATCTCACAGCAGAACATTCTGGCAGTCATGGGGTTGAAAGAAATAAGAGACTTTTTTTTGCAGTAGGTCAAAAAAGTGACCTGTGCATGGAGAGGGGAGAGACTGTCAGCAGATGGAGATGGAGAGGTTAAGCATTTCTAAAAATCCAGGGGGGGGCACTCGACCACCTTGACCCCTCTGCAGATGCCCATGAGCATGAAGTGTTTAGTCACAGATGTAATGATTGCTCATATAATCAAGATTGTTATATTAAAGGTACAGTAAAGTTAGAATTATTTCGTGATTCAGATAGGGCATGTAATTTTAAACAATTTTCCAATTTACTTTTATCATCAAATTTGCTTTGTTCTCTTGGTATTATTAGTTGAAAGATAAACCTAGGTAGGCTCATATGCTAATTTCTAAGCCCCTGAAGGTCGCCTCTTATCTCAGTGCATTTGACAGTTATTCACAGCTAGAGGGCTTTAGTTCACGTGTGTCAGATAACATTGTGCTCACTCATGTGGAGTTATTTAAAAGTCAGTACTAATTGCCTGAAATGTAAGTCTTTTTAAAAGAACTGAGATAAGGGGGCAGCCTGCAGAGGCTTAGATACAAGGTAATCACAGAGGTAAAAAGTATAATAATATAACAGTGTTGATTATGCAAAACTGGGAAAAGGTAAATAAAGAGATTTTCTTTTTAAACATTAATATTTTTGATGTTTACTGTCCTTTTAACACACTAAGGGCTAGATTACAAGTGAGGCACATATTTGCGCTTCTGAATGCTAATTTTCCGCGCTCAATTCTATTTTAATGCGCCCACCCAGTTTTGCACATATCACAGGTTGTAAGTAAAAAATATGCGCCTTTGCAATTGCAAAACAAATAAAACCGCAAAGATGCAATCATATTTTTTCAATTTTCCAGACTTTAATGGAGCCTTTTGACTCAAAATTTCACTGCTGCCAGCTTGCGCAAACCCGAGCGTAGGATCGCGTTAAGCTATATGTATGTATTTCTATACATATGTATATCTGTATTTATATGTGTGTATTTATTTGAGATATATGTATGTATTTCTATACATATGTATATCTGTATTTATATGTGCTCTCTCCCCCTCTCTTTTGCTGTCTCTCTCCCTCTCTTTTGCTCTCTCTGCCCTCTCTTTTGTGCTCTCTCCGCCTCTCTTTTGCGCTCTCTCCCCATCTCTTTTGCGCTCTCTCCCCCCTCTCTTTTGTGCTCTCTCCCCCCTCTCTTTTGTGCTCTCTCTCCCCCTCTCTTTTGCGCTCTCTCCCCCCCTCTCTTTTGCGCTCTATCCCCCCTCTCTTTTGCGCTCTCCCCCCTCTCTTTTGCGCTCTCTCACCCTCTCTTTTGCGCTGTCTCCTCCTCTCTTTTGCGCTCTCTTCCCCCTCTCTTTTGCGCTCTCTCCCCCTCTTTTGCGCTCTCTCCCCCCTCTCTTTTGCATTCTCTCCCCCTCTCTTTTGCGCTCTCTCCCCCCCTCTCTTTTGAGCTCTCTCCCCCTCTCTTTTGCGCACTCTCCCCCCTCTCTTTTGCGCACTCTCCCCCTCTCTTTTGCTGTCTCTCTCCCCCCTCTCTTTTGCTGTCTCTCTCCCCCTCTCTCATGCTGTCTCTCTCCCTCCTCTCTTTTGCTGTCTCTCTCCCCCTCTATTTTGCTGTCTCTCTCCCCCTCTCTCTTTTGCTGTCTCTCTCCCCCTCTCTCTTTTGCTGTTTCTCTCTCCCTCTCTCTATCCCCCCTCTTCTGCTCTCTCAATCCACCCTCTTCTGCTCTCTCTATCCCCCCTCTTTAGAGCTCTCTGTCTCTCGGCATCTGGCCACGCGTCGGCCCCGCCCGCGTCATGCCCGGCCCCGCCCACGTCACGCACGCCCATGCCCACGTCACAACCACCGGCCATGCCCACTGCCAACTCATAATAGGTAATATTGTAATCATCATTTAAATACTCTAGTTTTCTAAAGATAAATAAATTAAACATTGTAAATAATGTTGTCCCTTTGCTGTGCCTTTTCTTTAACAAAAAAAACTATATATGTATATATATATATATATATATATATATATATATATATATATCTATAGCAACAACATATATATAATATATGTGTGTATATGTAAATACATATATACACATAATAAATACACAACTACATATGTATAGAAATACATACATATATATATGTATATTAATAAATATCATATACATGTGTTCCTATTGATCTATATGTAAAAGCAATTAATGCCTAATTTTTTTCTAAAACCTTAACCTTGCACCCTTAAAACTTTTTAAAGCAATATTTTTAAGCAATAATTGTAATCAGACAGTGCTAATATTACAGTGTTACTGTACCGTGACATGTATTTTTTATGTGTTTTAATGCCACTTTTTAGGTTCACACATGTTTTAACACCAGGTTTTGCTAAGCAGGGTTTACCAAAACATAAATTGCGATTGTGCACGTGCGCTTTCATTTACTTTCAACTTGTAATATCAAGGGTATTTAACCTGCACCCAAAAAAGCTGTATTTTTGCCCCAACTTGAGTGCACGGAAGGTTGTGCCTCACTGGTAATCTTAGCCCTAAGTAACTATAATTACAGAATTTAAATTGACATCCTTTCCAATATGTCAGATAAAAATGACAAATTCCACTATTTGAAATTTCTAGAAATTGTACAATAACTGTTGGCAGCCATTGTTTAACTGTAAATTGTGCATTGCTAATCTACACTCACAACAGGCAAAGGAGAGCAGATATTCATGTTATTACAATGCAAGAAAAAAAAAACAGAGAACAAGACTTGCATTATATCATAGCTATATTTATTTTCTTTGTTCAATTCCTACTGTTTCTTGTTTTTCTTGTTACATTATTAAAGCAATAACCCACTTGCCAGTGACACGTTGACCCAGAAAGATACTCCAACCTCCTCATGCAGCTTGGGTGAAAATTGGCTTATAAATCATGAGTAAAACTATATTTTTACTTTGCGCCAAGCAGCCTCCTTTTAACCCCTTCTCTAATGTGGATTCCGGATAGAAATTGGTAGATGTATGCAATCAGCAATAAAGGAGTTAATGAACTCAATACATTGATATTTTTATCCATAGTCTGCCCTGTAATTAGTAAATTATATTGCTTCATATTTATGTAGGATTTTCTTTGACTTAGGGTGTAAAAGATACTTCTCCTCTTGAAGAAAATAGTGTCTATAAAAAATGTATCTTAGTACAACTTTAATCTAAGCAAGTCTTGGTGACATTTCTTATGGTAATAAAATTCTAATTCCATAAACATGAAAAGAAGAAACAAAATGGGAAGATTTGTGACTTAAAGGGACAGTATACACTCATTTTCATATAACTGCATGTAATAGACACTACTATAAAGAATAAGATGCACAGATACCGATATAAAAATCCAGTATAAAACTGTTTAAAAACTTACTTAGAAGCTCTCAGTTTAGCTCTGTTGAAAAGGTAGTTGGAGAGCCCACAGCAAGTGGGAAATAAGACACTCCCCCCTCCCCTTCTTTTGCATATGAAAAGACCATTTACACAAACAGGAGCAAGCTGGAGAAGGTAGCTGACGGTATTCTCATAAAACTTTGGGGCTTGGTTAGGAGTCTGAAAATCAGAGCAATGTTATTTAAAAATAAACAAAGCTATACATTTAAAAAAAACTAAAACTTTATAGGCTACATAAATAAACAATCTACAAAACATTTATGCAAAGAAAAAAATTAGTGTATAATGTCCCTTTAAAGGCCTTCATATCGAGCCCTCCTATATGTATATTAATGCTTCAAACATAACTTTAATAAAATTTACATGAACATAAACCTGATACAAAATACAAAAAAACAAACTTATATTTAATGTTTTTCCAGAAGCTCATTAAGAGCTTAGCAAGGCAGCTACATTGCAGGCAGTTGGCTAAACAGCACTCTAGCTGTATCTAATCCTTATTTTCAGAATGTTTGCACCAGTCAGTTGGTGTATCCCTAGAAGCAGGCGGAGCTGGATGGAAGGGAGATTGACCTATGGGAGGAGAGAGTCCCTTGGGTTGGGTTTAAGGGAAGAAAGGGGGTGGAGTATTCAGGCTCAATATAAGAGAACTGAGCGGGAAAAGTTGCAGAAAGTTGTTTTACAAGAAGTCTGTGAAGACATCTCCCTCCCGCCCTCCCTGTTATTTATGGTTTGAGTTAGATATTGTCGCAGACTATTGGCGGGGGTGCTAGTTCTTTAAACGTGTCAAGAAATAGGGTCAAGTAGAAAATGGGGAAAATTGATGCCTCTCCACGGGGCGAGAGAGCACGTGTAGGGTTTCTAGGGGCAAGGGGTTCCCTAGAGCCCCGTGTCAAAAGATAGGATTGACAGGCTCAACAGATACTAAGTTGTGTCCAAAGGACTGACCGCCATATTATTAAGAGAATTGAACTAGCACTGCAGTTTAGGACAAAAAGGTGTGAGAAGGTTGATCTGGTTATAAGTTTTAAAATGATTGGTTATTATTGGATATTTATATGTTATTTAAAGTTATAGAAAATATATATTTAATAAAGGAGCTGTGGCCAAAACATTTTTATCAACATGTGAGTCTTGTATCGTTATTTATACTATAAGTGAGAGGTTTGTAATGAGGATAATAAATTAAGGAAAAATAATAAAAGGGGCGAAAAGTTGACGAATCAAAAGGTCAATACATTCAAAAACAAAAGTGGCGGTTAGATATGGTGAATACATGACACCTCTTACCCACCATTGCCCTGTATAATACTAAGGAGACCAGATTTCCCAGACCCAAGTTCGGGACACCTTATAAATGTTGGGGAGAGTTAAATAAAAAAAATGTATTTACTATAGTAGCTGTGAGCAGAGATGATTATTAGTGTAAAGCAACAACAACACTACTATAAATGCACATCATACACAGAGTAATGCAGAGAACAGATAACAAGCTGACAGGTATTGTAACATACCGCAGGAAACTCAATAACCAAACTAGCCACAGACCTATACAATAATATATATAATAATTTGACATTCATGGGACAATACAGACTGCTTACTGCCGTAAGATGGACCAAAAATGAGCATTACTTATTCTTCTGTATAAGATGTGTGTATACATTAGAGGGAATAGTGATTTCTCACACTAAGGGCTAGATTACAAATGGAGCGCTAATTTATCGCGCTCCTGTAAAGGCGCAAATTTGCCCATTTGCAGGCACGCGATAAATAACCATCCATTACAATTGGCTGATTATTGCTACCACAAGCTAGCAGTAGCAATTAGCACTTTTAAAATTAACCAGAGATCAGATCTCTGGTTAATCTTATAAATGTGTCCCGAATGCCCTCAAAATGTGTATTTTATTAAAAAATAAAAATTGTAGCATTTTTTTTAAATAAAATAACTGCACTAGGGAGTATTTTGGGGTTAAAGTTGGTGGCAGTGGGGTGTTACAAAAAAAAGGCACAGAAAAGTGCCTTTACATAGCAGTCTATGGGAACTGTGTGTTCCCAGTAAATAAATATGTATATGCTAATATACATATATATGTACCTGTTAGTATGTGTATATACACATATTAACACATCAATATATACTGTATGTATATAAACATATACAGTATCTCACAAAAGTGAGTACACCCCTCACATTTTTGTAAATATTTTATTATATCTTTTCATGTGACAACACTGAAGAAATGACACTTTGCTACAATGTAAAGTAGTGAGTGTACAGCCTGTATAACAGTGTAAATTTGCTGTCCCCTCAAAATAACTCAAAACACAGCCATTAATGTCTAAACTGTTGGCAACAAAAGTGAGTACACCCCTAAGTGGAAATGTCCAAATTGGGCCCAATTAGCCATTTTCTCTCCCCGGTGTGATGTGACTCGTTAGTGTTACAAGGTCTCAGGTGTGAATGGGGAGCAGGTGTGTTAAATTTGGTGTTATCGCTCTCACACTCTCTCATACTGGTCACTGGAAGTTCAACATGGCACCTCATGGAAAAGAACTCACTGAGGATCTGAAATTTATTTTGTTGCTCTACTTAAAGATGGCCTAGGCTAACAGATTTTTATGATGCCAAATAGCCAGTTTATGCTGTATATCTTTTTTTTTTTAGCCATTCAAAATTGAGCTTGAACATACAATTGTACATTGTGGAAATGTGTAGGCCCTTTAATTAGTTAAATGGGACCTTAAAAAAGCCAAATAGTAATGATATCTCTCACAGTTACGACTTGCCAAAGTTAATTGAGAAGTTGGATTGTTTGCCATAGTCCTATTGTGATCCCAATATGGAGGGTATTGTTGAAATCAGTACTATGTCACCTGAATACATAGATGTAGAGAGCAGTAAATATTAAAGCCTTTTGTCAGCTGTAATGTGTCAGTGGCTTTGTTTTTACTGAAGAACTGACTGACTAGCAGTACATTTCATTATCATGGTGTGCATTTAGTGGTTATGCCATTGCTATAGATGGCTGTGGCACAGAAAGAGTTAGTTGGCATCATGGAGAAGATGACTGTGCCCCTTCCCAGCCTCCTATTCACGCTCCCCTGCAGGGAAATGTTTCAAATTGAGCAATCATGGAAACCCCAGGCAAAGCTTTTTATGTCGGCCTTACTCACCTTTACCTACCTAAAGTGTGTTCCAGGAGCCGCAGGAGGTGCAGTTATCGCTAATGGAAGAGTCTGAAGCAGTCCTTCTATAACATCATCACAGAGCAGCATGACTGAAAATCAAGGGGAGAGAAAGGCATCAGATAAATCCTGCATGTCCTGCTGTATTTCCACCTACACTTCATTGCTTTCAGCTTCCTTTCTTTATACTATTTAACTCTTGGCTACCCAAAAAGGGTTGCAAAATATGGCAGGCAATAAAGGAGTTAAAATCAGGAAATAAACAAGATTAAAGTGACATTAAAATAATTGCATAAAATATATGCAGAATATCCTAGCTATTAAAGGGACAGTATAGTAAAAATTTAACTTTGCTGAATGAGATAGAACATGCAATTTTTTTTATCCATATTTTATTTATTACCAATTCATGATACATTTTTAATTCCATAAAAACAAAAGCATAAGATATTACAGTATAACATACCAGACCATTATAACAAATAATAAACAGCAAACAAAGGAAAGCAAAGTACGGCCTGTCTACTAAACATCTAAGTGAACCAAATAATTTTCTGTATTAGAATTGGGGGGGGTTTCGACCAAATTTTACATATTGATACCCAAAACATAAAAAAAAGGGGGAGAGAGAAACCCCTCCCAAATTACCACAGACCCAGCAAAATCAATTCTGAGTTTCTAAAAGGATACATTAAGTGTTCAATTTCGCTGGTAGGAAGAGTTTTAATAAATAGAGACCATTTAACAAAAAACCTCCTAATGTCCTGGTCATTGTCTAGGTTAGTATCAGCTTATTCAATGATGCATTGTTTCTTTAAGCAGTTCTTAATTTCTAATATACTGGGAACTGTTCTTAATTTCCATTTTTTTTAAATTAAGTATCTAGCAGCCAATATGGCCATGTTAATAATTTTAGTATTAACCTGGTTACTCCCTATATTAGACGAGAGAAAAACTATACTTATTGGCGAGAGAATCAGGCGAAGGGTATCCATTATTTTATTAAGCCAAAATTGGAGATTAAGCCAAAAACTCCTAATTTTTGGGCAGGCCCATAACATCTGCAGAAGATCTGCCGAGGGAAAAGAACATTTTGGGCATACAGTGAAACTACCCTTTCCACACTTAAATCCCTTATCTGGGGTAAAATAAGACATGTGAAGTAATTTAAGATGAGATTCTCTCCACAAAGAGGAAAGAGTTAAACGAGCAGTCTCTTGAATTGAAAAATAGGGTAGTTTGGGATCCAAATCTTGCTTTATCAGTATAG
This sequence comes from Bombina bombina, assembly GCF_027579735.1. Classification (NCBI taxonomy): domain Eukaryota; kingdom Metazoa; phylum Chordata; class Amphibia; order Anura; family Bombinatoridae; genus Bombina; species Bombina bombina. The sequence continues at coordinate 471,203,113 of NC_069500.1, read as the reverse complement.
CCCATTTAGTCTGGATTTTTTCGAGATTAGTTGTACCCCCAGCAGAAACCAATATGCAATAGCCAGGGGTAATTGACATATGCCCATTTTTAATCCAATTTCTTTTTATTGAGAAAATATCATATGAATTACATGTTACATTTCCAGTTCACATAAATAATATATTAAGATAGATACATGAAAACAAATATAAGTAGTGCGAATATATTTCTCAAAATTTTCTAACAAAATAGCAAATTATCCGAGTCCCATAGGGGACACAGATTATGGTTTTTAACTGTTAAACAATCTAACTGAATACATGTCAATTTCAAACATTTGAACTGTTATCGTCTACTAATGTAGAGAGTTTAATATGGTCTCCTGTTGCTCCATGTCTGATTAGAGTCTACGTACTTCTCATCAGTTTCCTATCAGTTTCTGTGATTTTAATCTATATTGTTCCCAGACGTTCTGGGCTGTTATATAAGGGTCTCTCATGTCGTTTTTATAGGAACCATATTCTTCGAGCTCTACTAACTCTGTGACTCTATTTCTCCATATGTTTAGGTCTAGGGCTACACTGGACTTCCAATGTTTGGCTATAGTGGATTTCACACCGTTTATCATTATTTGAAATAGAATTCTATGAGCTTTGGATGGGAGTTTAATAGATTTATTAAGCAGGAATATTAGGGGATCTAATGGTATCTTTAGTTCAAGGACATCCTCCATGTCTTCTATAAAATTTCTCCAATACCTGTTTATTTCATTGCACCACCACCCCATGTGGCCCATACCACTACCCACATGGCTTGAATTTTGGACAAGGTGTGTTTCCTCTGGTGATCACCGGTAAGCAATTTCTCCAAATTTGTGAGGGGTCTCAACATATTGTTACTGTGTTTATGGGTCATTATATAGTGATAAACTCATCTATAGTTAAACTAGTTGTGAAACCAAGTGTGTCCTTGTTCTAGTATTTGCTTTTGGGACATAAGGTGTTCGTTAACAGAAATTTGATGAATATCCAGTTCTATAGTTCTACCATCTAGTCCCCTAGTACCTTCCATGTCTGCTATTGAAAATTCAGTATTGTGGGTCAAAGAAGTTAAAGGGGAGGGGTTTGATGAAATATATGGGTTCATCCCATTCGTCAGAGCCCACTGCTGGGTGGTTTCTTTAGTTATAGGGTTGGTGATGCGCTTAATTAATGTTTTAAAGTTAGGGTGCCAGCATAATGTGGATAAATTTGTGTCTAGGTTTAAATTTTCTTCAAGTTCAACCCATATTTTTTGAGTCCTGTGTACCCTCCAGTCCAATATGCGTTGTATAAAGATAGCTGTTCTGTATGATTTTATGTTTGGGACTCCCAGTCCTCCCTGTTCCCTAGTACGCATCATGGTTATTATATTAATTCTGGGTTGTTTACCTTTCCATATGAACGAGTGGAACAGTTGCTGTATCTGGGATGCATATTTGGGTGGGAGAGGGATGGGGAGAGTCTGCAGAACATATAACAATCTAGGGAAGGAGTTCATTTTGATAGTATTTATCCTCCCGAGCCATGACAAGCGCTTAGAGCCCCAGGAGGATAGGTCTCTGGTTAGAGCCCTACGAATCGGAATATAGTTCAATTGAAAAATCAAGTCTGTTTCTGCAGCTAGTTGAATGCCAAGGTATTTTATAGAATTAACACGCCATCTAAAGGGGCACAATGTTTTAATCTTGAGAGCATTCCCTGAGGGAAGGGAGACTCCTAGTATTTCGGATTTAGATTGGTTTATCAAAAAATTTGTTAGTTTGGGGAAAATGTCAAGTTCAACCAGCAGAAAAGGTATGGTTTCATCGGGTCTAGTGAGGGAAAAAAGAATGTCATCCGCAAAGAGGGACATCTTGTACTCTCCCCTCCCCACCCGCACCCCTGTGATGTCTTTGTTAAGTCTGATTTTGATGGCCAACGTTTCCAGGAAACATAAGAACAGTAAAGGGGAAAGGGAACATCCCTGTCGCGTGCCATTGGAAATTTGTAAAGGCTGTGACAGAATACCATTAAGTGTTATGCAGGCGCTTGGATGGGTATAAAGGGCAAATATCTTATGTAGCATGGTGTTCCCTAGAACAAAAGATCATAATGTCATTTTTAAGAAGGACCAATTTACACGGTCAAAGGCTTTTTCCGCATCCGTGGAGAGCCACACTGTTGGGATCCCCACAGACTTGGAATGCCACATTAGATGTAGGTTGTGCACTGTATTGTCCTTGGCCTCACTATCCCCACAATATTTAGCTTTTTGGATAGAGAGTCCAGGTCATTATAGCTTTTGTATGTTATTTGAGAACCGTTGTGGTTGATCAAGAGGCTAAATGGGAAGCCCCAACGGTATCTGATGTTATGTTCCTATAATTTTTTGGTTATAAATCTCACTTCACGTCTTCTTTGAATCGCTTGAGGACATAAATCCTGGAAGATCTGTAAGGAGTGATTGTGGAAGGAGATAGTCTGCCTGGACCTAGCCGCCTGCCAGATCTCCTCTCTTGTTGTGAATTTCAGCAGCTTCAAGATGGCATCCCTGGGGGGAGCCGGTGGTTTAGAGGGAGGTATCAAAGCTCTGTGGATTCTTTCTATGTCATCATTAGTAATCATCGTCACCCTTGGCAACAGGTGGTGAAAAAGGTCCTTTACATAAGATTTCAAATTTTCTTGTGGGACTTCCTCTGGAATGCCTCTAATTCTCAAATTGTTTCTTCTCCCTCTATTATCCAAGTCTTCCAACTTGTCTTGCATCACCTGGATAATAGAATCTTGAATAGACAGTTGTTGAATATTGGTGCTGACCAAGTTGTTTAAGTTGTCCTGGCCATCTTCTAGACACTCTATCCTAGACCCCATTTCGTTTAAGTCCTTCTTTAAGTCTCTGATTTCCTCTTTGATAAAGGATTTAAGTGCCTCAATATCTGTTTTAGACGGTAAACTTGCAATCTGAGACTGTATTGAATATAGAGAGTCCTTTTGGAGGTTAGCCATATCTGGGAGTGTGTCAGGGCAAGCAGGCTCTTGTGACGTATCTTGTGAGGGGCCCTCTGTTGTGTGAAAAAAGGTGGTGACTGACGGGGTCAAGGATAGATTTTTATTCTGTTTTTCTGGCTTATTTCCTTTTTTGAAGCCATGTTGATCAAAAGAACTGGATCTACGGCCGTGATATGTTATGTGCCTGTCTCTTTAAGGGAGAGCTATCTTTATTTAAGAAGTGAAGTGTTTATTCAGGTCAAATGCAGTATGTTTGGAGTTCAGTGGGATTCCAAATCTGCAAATTTACTCTTATTTTGATTGTGGCAAAGTGGTTATTTACACTAGTTTGCTGTGTTTATCTGACCGCATAGAGCTTAGTTTGTTGTATTAGCTCTGTCGCTGGGTATTTATACCTCTTTGGGGGATTAATGTCAGCTTCAGGAGAGTAAAAAAAACACACATATAACCAGAAAAAGTACCGCAGCAAATCAGTTCTCCTATTGCTTCTGAATTGTGTCCCAACTTACATGTATTACTGTGTAAAATTAAAATGAGTATGAAGCAGTTCCCACGTGGCTTGCGGGTTTACTGTTATAATACTGTGTCCGTGTGAACCGCATGGCCTCTATTACTGTTTGGACCCTGCACCGTAAGTGTCCCTGTTCATTTCATCGAGTGGCTGAACATTAGAGTGCAGTTTATGTTGCCCTAATTTGCCTCGGTGAGTAATTATGATTGACAGGGGAGGCCAGAATCCCGGTTCAGGTCAAACAAACTTTACCAGCTGTTTTATGCTGTACACTCACCAGTCGGTAATGGTCCGTTGTTCCGGGTCTCCTCCGGTCAGAGTGTTATTAGTTTCAGGTGTGTTTGTTCCTCTGGCGCAGCTAAGTTAAAGAGCGATGAGTCAAAATGGCGCCCGCCTCATCCGCTCCTTCCCACTGTTCTCTCTAGAACTCTGCTCGGCTGATACAGGAGGGTATGAAAAGGGGACCGGCTCTGTTCAGCGACTCCTCAATTGCCTTTTGGGTATCAATTTATTCCCCTGTCCTGCTAGTTAGTATGCTCTGAAGGGCTGACAACAACGGAGCTCTCTCACTCTGCTGCCATGTCCCAGCACGGCAAAACTCCGCCCCCCGACATATGCCCATTTTTAACTAAAATGAGCCAGTTCTCAATACTCCCCAAGGACCAATTCCAGCCATACTCATTCGTAAGTTTAAGCACATAGTGTCTCGCCTGCAAATACGCAAAGAAGTTTTTATGTGGAAGATTAAATTCCATTCTAAGGGAATGAAATGATTTAACACATCTTCTATCAAAGTCTATTATCTGATGTATATTACAAAGACCTAAGGATTTCCACTTTGAGAAGAGTGTTGAGTATAATCCTGCTTGGAACTGGGGATTTCCCAGAAATGGAATGTACCTTGAAACATGATGTTCTATAACTAGCAAGTTGCAGATCTTTTTCCAGGCCAGGATTGAATTGTATATGGATCTTAATTTTTTTTATTTCAGACGGGATGAGACTAGTATCGCAGTGAAAAAGTGCCACTGAAGAGAAAGGATACGTTATATTATTTTCAAGATCATTGTCCGTAATGTAGTTCTGAGAGAATAGCCAGTCGGTTACTACACAAGCTAAAAAAACTAGATTGTAGGCCCTAAGATCAGGAAGGGCCAAGCCACCATACTTCAAGGGGAGCGAAAGTTTACAAAGAGAGATTCTAGACATTTTGCCAAATAAATTATCTCAACAGGGAGTTAAAATAAGTGATATCTTTCCTGTGTAGAAACAGATGAACATTTTGAAGAATATACAGCATTTTGGGAAGGATAATCATCTTACAGGCGGCTATTCACCCAGATAGGGAAAGAGGTAAATTTTGCCAATTTTTGAGAGTATCTTTCATTTTGTTTAGGGTTGGGGTGATGTTGAGAGAATAATTTAAGCGGAAATACTGGCGCTGAAAGCAGGGTAGTACACAAATACAATATACGGGTAACCTAAAAGGTCTATCTTAGCAGAAATATAATCGTTATAAAAGTTAATAAATGGTAATAGCCTAATATATATCTTAGAAAATATATTTAATAGTTTAAAATTACAATAGAATCAAGATTATAAAATCAGTGTTAATAAAATCAGTACATATACACTAAAAACTATACTCAAATAAATATAAGTATAAAGAGGGCAGAGATATTCAAACAGTATAAATAAAAACAAATAGCAATACAAACAGACTTAATAACTGGACGTCCAGCATAAAAGCCAGGGGTTAAAACAGTAGTAATCTGGGGTTAAAACAGTATTAACAAGCCTAATATATATCTTAGAAAATATATTTAATAGTGTAAAATTACAATACAATCAAGATTATAAAATCAGTGTTAATAAAATCAGTACATATACACTAAAAAGTAATTAATGGGGCCCTTTAAATTAGTTTGAAAAAACATACAGAAAGGGGAAAGATTAACCACAAATCTATATATATATATACTGTGATTGAGGATAGAAGAAAACTATACTCAAATAAATATAAGTATAAAGAGGGCAGAGATATTCAAACAGTATAAATAAAAACAAATAGCAATACAAACAGACTTAATAACTGGACGTCCAGCGTAAAAACCAGGGGTTAAAACAGTATTAACCTGAAAGTGCACTATAGTGAACAAAAACACTCGTGACTAGATGATCATACTAATAGCACTGGATCAAGCTAATGGGCGAGTGAGGTACCTTGCGCTAATCTGTGGAGCACAGATTGAATATTGTTCGTCCTGTAGGTGGGTGATCCTCTGGAGGTGGGTGTGTGCTCCTAGCGTAGTCCACTTGCATCACCCTTTCTGAAAATGTCCAGCTGATTTCGGGAGGAACAGAATGTAAACAATCTCTGGGGTAATAGCAATCCTTTAGATGATGGTAGATAGTAACTTCAAGGCACTCTTATTCCGTGGTGCTTAGTGCAGGTACTAGATCATCTGGCAGTATATTCAATTTGTAGACTGGTGCGCTCCCTTAGAGGGCTGTATTCAAATTCACAGGCCTTGGGGGTAGTGAGCCAGGCATTGGAAGTTGTCCTGTGTGCTTTTTCAACACAATAGCGATTCTTTCGGCGGCTGTATCAAGTTCACAAGCCTTAAAGGAGTTCAGCTTAGCAGTAGTTCTTCTTGTAGGAAATGAGACACAGTCATCAACCGGTTTCTCCCCTCACTTGGGGCTTTTTCAAGATGATGTTGAGAGAATACCAGGCATCAGGGTTAGAGGAAATAATAATACCCAAATATCTAAAAGAGTCTCAGACTATAGAGAAGGGCAAGCTCAGCAGAGAGTCTTCTGTCTGCTTGATCCAAAGTAGTTTAGATTTTGTAGTGTTGACCTTATAGCCCGAGAACGATCCAAACTGTTGTATAATTAAGAGGAGCTTAGGTATGTCTATACGAGTATTAGCATACAAAGAGAGAAGCGCTCTACCAGGAACGAACAACAGCTCAGTGGCTTGTTCTATGGTGATTTACCACCCGGAAGCAGCCTCTTTTAGACCAGTGTGCTTTTCACAGAAGAAAACTTTCCTGAAGTATATCAGTCTGATCCCGCCAAGTAAGGTCAGTCCAGCCCCGAAATACCAGGCAATTCTCCTCTGAACAAGGAACATGACAACCCCAGACGATCGTTTCGGCCTCCTATGGGCCTCGTCAGTGAGGTGCAGCCACATTCCTCTAAGCACACTGGGCAAGGAGTCCACGTCTGGTTTCCCCCATCACCCATAGCGAGACTTCTCCAGGGTCATAATAATTTGCATACAAAGAGAGAAGCGCTCTACCAGGAATGAACAACAGCTCAGTGGCTTGTTCTATGGCGATTTACCACCCGGAAGCAGCCTCTTTTAGACCAGTGTGCTTTTCACAGAAGAAAACTTTCCTGAAGTATATCAGTCTGATCCCGCCAAGTAAGGTCAGTCCAGCCCCGAAATACCAGGCAATTCTCCTCTGAACAAGGAACATGACAACCCCAGACGATCGTTTCGGCCTCCTATGGGCCTCGTCAGTGAGGTGCAGCCACATTCCTCTAAGCACACTGGGCAAGGAGTCCACGTCTGGTTTCCCCCATCACCCATAGGGAGACTTCCCCAGGGTCATAATAATTTGCATACAAAGAGAGAAGCGCTCTACCAGGAACGAACAACACCTCAGTGGCTTGTTCTATGGCGATTTACCACCCGGAAGCAGCCTCTTTTAGACCAGTGTGCTTTTCACAGAAGAAAACTTTCCTGAAGTATATCAGTCTGATCCCGCCAAGTAAGGTCAGTCCAGCCCCGAAATACCAGGCAATTCTCCTCTGAACAAGGAACATGACAACCCCAGATGATCGTTTTGGCCTCCTATGGGCCTCGTCAGTGAGGTGCAGCCACATTCCTCTAAGCACACTGGGCAAACTGTTGTATAATTAAGAGGAGCTTAGGTATGTTTATACGAGTATTAGCCATATATATGAGAATGTCATCCACGTAAAGCGCGATTTTTAGCTCTTTCTTACCTACTTTAATTCCCTCAAGTTGCTGCCTTACTAATATGGCAAGTGGTTCAATAGAGATATCGAAAAGGAGCGGGGAAAGAGGGCATCCCTGCATAGTTCCCCACTGCAGTTTTATGTCATTTGAAATATACCCATTCAGCAACATCTTCATAGATGCACTTTGATAAAGATTACTAATAAATTTGATCAAATTTCCTTTCAGACCTAACTGATTTAAAGAAAATAGAAGGTGGTTATAGTGAACCGAATCAAAAGCTTTTTCAGCATCTATGGATATTATTGCCAAGTCAGAGGAGCCATCTGTCCCTGTCTGATCGAGATCCTTATTTGTTTTGAGATAATCTATGGCAAGAAAGAGCTCCCTTATTTTGGCAGCAGAGTTTCTGTTTTTCAAAAAGCTGGCCTGATCGGTGTGCATAATAGAAGGAAGAAGAGATTGAAGCCTTTGTGCTAATATAGAAGTTAATAACTTGCAGTCTGTGTTCAGGAGAGCAATGGGCCTATAGGACTCCTTCTTAGCCGGGTCTTCCCTTGTTTTAATATCAAAGTTGTATAGGAAGCAGCGAAGTTGGCTGTAAGCTCATTGCCCTCTGTATATATGTAATTAAGTAGCGAGGTCAAGTATGGTGTTATGGAAGGATATAACATTTTATAAAATTTGTTAGGGAGTGCGTCTGGACCTGGTGCTTTATTATGGGACAAGTTTTGAATTGCTTTAATCACTTCTATCTCAGCTATGGGGGCATAAATATCTTCCAGTATAGCAGATGTAAATGAGGGAACAGAGATTTTATGTCAGAAATTCTCACGTTCCTGGATATTTGAATTTCTAGAAGAGTATAGATCAGTATAATAATTAGAGAAAGCTTGCAGAAGTTCTTCAGGCCTTTTAAGAGTTTAGCCTTTAGCATGTAGAAAGTCTATCAGCTGAGAACCTTTATCACATTTAACAAGTTTTGCTAAGAGTTACCGGTCTTGTTTCCATATCGATGCAGTTTTGCTTGAAATCTAATATCCTTCTGTACTGACTGGTATAATAGAAAAGAGTCTCTCTCTCCCAGCGCAGAGGTGTACTTAGCCCAGTTCCATGGTGCTTTTCAATTAAATAGCGATTATATGTATTTGAGACTGCCCGCAGTAACTCTTTCTCCTTCCACTTAAGTTTTTTAGTCCTCATAACACTGTATGCTAAGATTTCCCCCCTTAAGACTGCTTTAGCAGTTTCCCAAAATAATGCAGGACGAGATGTATATTCAACATTAAAAGAGACAAACTCCCTAAATTTAGCTTCCAGACAATTTTTAAATTTAGGATCAGTCGCCAAAAATATAGGAAATGAAAATCGATTATTCATTCGTATCGAGTAAGAAGACTGAAAATCAAGGCAAATAGGGGCATGGTCCGAGATACTAATAGGTAATATTTGTGCGAGGACTTTCGATTTACATAATCTTTCATCCAGTAAGAATAGGTCTATCCTTGAGAGTGACTTATGTGCTTTTGAGAGGCAAGTAAAATCACGACTATCAGGATTTTGTGATCTCCATATGTCACGAACTCTCAAATTGCTAAAGATCCTAGTAAAAAGTTTTGATTCTAAGCTATCTCTTTTAGTTTTTTTGGGGACGGGATCCTGTCTTAGTCTATCTAGAGGATACTGTGGGGCCATATTAAAATCACCTCCCCTGATTAAGAAACCCTCTGCACATGTCATAAGCCTAGCCTGTAGTGTTTCCCAAAAAGATAGATTAAAAACATTAGGAGCATATATGTTACAAAGTGTGTATAAAACATTAGCAATTTTGATTTTTATCAAAAGGAATCTCCCCTCATTATCTGAGTCAACATGCAGAATCTGATAATTAATCTTTTTACGTATAAGAACAGACCCCCTCCTTTTCTCCTCGTACTGGGGGAGAAGAAAACTTCTTTAACCAAGAGGATTTAAGTTTAAGAACCTCCTCTGCTTTCAGGTGAGTTTCTTGTAAGACGACTATGGAGGTGTTAATTTTCCTTAAAGGGACAGTAAACCTCAAAAATAGAGCAGGAGCGAGCTGCACTTAGTGTTATGATGCGGTCGGGCTGGGCTGTGACTATACAGCTGGCCCGATGCGCTGTGTAAAAAAAACAGACCCGTTCAGAAGAGCACAGAGAGCGGGTCTGAAAAACAGCCATTGTTTTAAAAAATTCAAAGAGAATATTATGTTTTATAAAGTTTGCGCTAATATAATGTTATATAATTCTGCACTATTGTTTTTCTTTTAACAGGAGATATGAGACCTCCTATATTCCAGGAGGTAAACTTAACTCTAGTTGCCATAGCCATCATTTATGAGGGCGAGATAATTTTTTTTTTTTATAAAACAAGGAGAGAAAAAAATAAAGAGAGGGCTATACCACCTAAGCCCTCTATTGCCCTTTGCTCTATGGACCCCGGCATAAGAAGAAACTTAAGAAACAGAGAATCAGTTAGAAGGATTTTGGCTTCCCCCAGAAAAATAGGTTGATGTTTACGGGTAGCCATCTTAGGATTTATTTTTATTTTATAGGCAAGTTTGTATTTATTTTAACTAGGTAGAATAGTTACTAAATAGTTATTAACTATTTACTAACTAACTAGCTGAAATATATACAAAAGTACCTGTAAAATAAAACCTAACCTAAGTCACACTAACACCTAACACTACACTATAATTAAATTAATTCCCTAAATTATATACAATTAAATACAATTAAAGAAAATTAGCTAAAGTACAAAAAAAACAAACACTAAATTACAGAAAATAATGAACAAATTACAAGATTTTTAAACTAATTACACCTAATCTAATCCCCCTAACAAAATAAAAAAGCCCCCAAAATAAAAAAAAGCCCTACCCTACACTAAATTACAAATAGCCCTTAAAGGGCATTTTGCGGGGCATTGCCCCAAAGTAATCAGCTCTTTTACCTGTAAAATAAATTACAAATCCCCCTCAACATTAAAACCCACCACCCACACAACCAACCCTACTCTAAAACCCACCCAATACCCCCTTAAAAAGAAATAACACTAACCCCTTGAAGATCACCTTACCGGGAGAAGTCTTCATCCAACCGGGCCGAAGTCCTCAATGAATCCGGGAGAAGCGGTCTTCCAGTCGGGCAGAAGTGGTCCTCCAGATGGGCAGAAGTCTTCATCCAGACGGCATCTTCTATCTTCATCCATCCGGCGTGGAGCGGATCCATCTTCAAGACATCTGACGCGGAGCATCCTCTTCTTTCCACGGCGACTGAAGAATGAAGTTACCTTTAAGTGACATCATCCAAGATGGCATCCCTTCAATTCCAATTGGCTAATAGAATTCTATCAACCAATCGGAATTAAGGTAGAAAAATCCTATTGGCTGATGCAATGGGGCTGCGTTAGGACCTTTACGCTGCTTTTTGGCAGGTGTTAGACTTTTTTTCAGCCAGCTCTCACCGTTGATTCCTATGGGGAAATCGTGCACGAGCACGTTACACTAGCTCACCGCTAACGTAAGCAGCGCTGGTATTGGAGTGCGGTAAGGAGCAAAATTTTGCTCAGCGCTTACTTCTTGTCTGGGTTGTAAAAACCCGTAATACCCGCGCTGTAGGTAAGTGAGCGGTGAGCATAAACTGCTCGTTAGCACCGCACAGCCTCTAACGCAAAACTCGTAATCTAGGTGAGACTTTTTGAAGCTTGGCTTGACTCTTTGAATTGTTTGTATGATCAAGAATGCAGTTGTTGACTGCTCACCAAGGTCATCTCTGCTGGGCTGGCAGACATGACAGAGAGTAAAGTGTTTATTGTATTTCACATTATTTTATTGAAGTACAACGATTTTTAGACTGGGCAGGTAAAACAAAAACATGAAATTGCAGCAATTATACATGATAAAAATACATTGTGCAGAGACATAATGGTCAAAACTGAAATGTGCAGGAGTTCATTAATCCCTTTATTACCCATTTCCCAGTTTTGCTTAACCAACACAGTTATAATAATATACTTTTAACCTCTGTGATTATCTTGTATCTAAGCCTCTGCAAACTGCCCTCTAGCCAATCAGTGCCTGCTCCCAGATAACTCCACGTGCACAAGCACAGTGTTATCTATATGAAATACGTGAACTAACACCCTCTAGTGGTGAAAAACTGTTAAAATGCAATCTGAAAGAGGTGGGCTTCAAGGTCTAAGAAATTAGCATATGAACCTCCCAGGTTAAGCTTTCAACTAAGCAAAATTGGTGATAAAAGTAAATTGGAAAATTGTTTAAAATTACATGCTCTATCTGAATCATGAAAGTTTATTTTGGCCTAGACTGTCTCTTTAATAAATGTATACTGTAGAAATACTTCATTGCAATATTGAAATGTATTTATGTACATTTTAGTTTTGAATATGTCCTCTTACCTTATAGCTGTATACATTTAAATTGAAGCTTACAGAAATGCTGAATGATGAAGAGATAAACGTCAACAAATCTAACAAGCAGCCTTACTCCTCAAGAGGACTAGTGTACTTCCAAAATAATAATAATAATAATATCAGCTGTAATATATTTTTAAATTAATCTTTTAATAAAACAGAGGGATGAAATGTGCATAATATTCCTTTAACTCTAGTGAACCTAATAACTAGATCAAAACTTTTTTAATTTTGGATATTGTTAGAGTTGGACAGATTCATTTATATAACATCAAAACACGTGAACAAAATAAATATTTCCATTATATTTGAATTTGATAGACAGGCTTCTCATTGAGCTGTCAAGTCACACAATGATATGAAACATTATTTGAGGTTAGTTCACCAGGTCATGCTATGGATCAGTAAAAACAAGTTATAAAATAAAAAAAAAAGAATAAAACAAATCAGGCTGTGGTCCTATCATATTAAAAGCACAATAAAAATTGAGATGAAACAGTTCAATAAACTTACAAAAACTAGCGCTCATAAAACATATTTAAATTCTACATATAGAATTATTGTACTTTTTATAATCAGGTCATTTAAAATGGAAAATATATTTATCAAAAGTAAAAGTGAATATTGACACCTCAGTTACTATTTCCATTCTCAAAAGAAGACTGCGACAGATGTATTATATTTTTAACAAGAGCATTAAGAATTATTAGAAATAAAAAATAAATATTTGGTTTTAAAAATTCTTTTGAATAATAGAATTCTAAATATCAATAGGTTAAAGAATGTGTTATGTAAAAATGATGAGACTTTAAGACTCAAATTGAAAATTAGGAAAATTAAACTTTCATCAAGATTCATATAAAGCACAACATTTTAAACAACCTTCCAATGTACTTTTGTTATCTAAATTCCTTCATTCTCCTGATATCCTTTGTTGAATAACATACCTAGGTAAGCTCAGGAGCAGCAATGCACTACTGGGAGCTAGCTGGTTACTGGTGACTGCACATATATGCCTCTTGTCATCTGCTCACCTGATGCCATTCAGGTAGGTCCCAGTAGTGCATTGCTCCTCCTTAGGCTACTATTCAGCAGAGGATACAAGAGACCAAAGCAAATTTCCTAATAGAAGTAAATTGGAAAGTTGTTTAAAATAGAATGCTCTATCTAAATCATGAAAGTTTAATTTTGCCTTTACTGCCCCTTTAACTAATAAGATGGAGGAACCATATTTTCTATTATTGTAGATTTATGAAAATTAAAGCACACTATGAGTTGCCAAACTTACGGCTAGATTACGAGTTGTGCGTTAGGCTTAAAAAGCAGCGTTGGCCGGTCCTAATGCTGCTTTTAACGCCCGCTGGTATTACGACTCTTGAAGGTACCGGCTCACCAGACTTAGAAATACCGCAAATCCACTTAAGTAAATTGCGTATCCTCTTTTTTTCAATGGGACTTGCATAGCGTCGGTATTACGAGTCTGCCAAAAAGTGAGCGGTAGACCCTCTCCTGTCAAGACTGGTACCGCATTTTAAAGTCAGTAGTTAAGAGTTTTACACTACAACGCTGTAGCATAAACCTCTTAACTAAAGTACTAAAAAGTACACTAACACCCATAAACTACCTATTAACCCCTAAACCGAAGTCCTCCCGCATCGCAAACACTACAAAAAAATTATTAATCCCTAATCTGCCGAACTGGACATCTCCGCCACTATAATAAATATATTAACCCATAAACTGCCGCACTCCCGCCTTGCAAACATTAGTTAAATATTATTAACCCCTAATCTGCCGGCCCTAACATCGCCGACACCAACCTACATTTATTAACCCCTAATCTGCCGCCCCCAACATCGCCGCCACTATATTAAAGTTATTAACCCCTAAACCTAAGTCTAACCCTAAACCTAACACCCCCTAACTTAAATATAATTAAAAGAAATCAAAATAAATATTCCTATCATTAACTAATTTATTCCTATTTAAAACTAAATACCTGTAAAATAAACCCTAAGATAGCTACAATATAACTAATAGTTACATTGTAGCTAGCTAAGGGTTTATTTTTATTTTACAGGCAAGTTTGTATTTATTTTAACTAGGTAGAATAGTTACTAAATAGTTATTAACTATTTACTAACTACCTAGCTAAAATAAATACAAAAGTACCTGTAAAATAAAACCTAACCTAAGTTACAATTACACCTAACACTACACTATAATTAAATTAATTCCCTAAATTAAATACAATTAAATACAATTAAATAAAATTACAAAAACAACAAACACTAAATTACAGAAAATAATAAACAAATTACAAGATTTTTAAACTAATTACACCTAATCTAATCCCCCTAACAAAATAAAAAAGCACCCCAAAATAAAAAAGCCCTACCCTACCCTAAATTACAAATAGCCCTTAAAAGGGCCTTTTGCAGGGCATTGCCCAAAAGTAATCAGCTCTTTTACCTGTAAAAAAAATTACAAATCCCCCCCCAACATTAAAACCCACCACCCACACAACCAACCCTACTCTAAAACCCACCCAATACCCCCTTTATAAAACCTAACACTAACTCCTTGAAGATCACCTTACCGGGAGAAGTCTTCATCCAACCAGGCCGAAGTCCTCAACAAAGCTGGGAGAAGTCTTCATCCAAGCCGGCAGAAGTGGTACTCCAGTCTGGCAGAAGTCTTCATCCAGACAGCATCTTCTATCTTCATCCATCCGGCGCGGAGCGGGTCCATCTTCAAGACATCCGACGCGGAGCATCCTCTTCATCTGACGGCTAACACTGAATGAAGGTTCCTTTAAATAACATCATCCTAGATGGCGTCCCTTCAATTCCGATTGGCTGATAGAATTCTAAAAAAATCGAAATTAAGGTAGAAAAAATCCTATTGGCTGATGATCTAATTGCATCAGCCAATAGGATTGAGCTGGCATTCTATTGACTGATTGGAACAGCCAATAGGATTTTTTCTACCTTAATTCCGATTGGCTGATAGAATTCTATCAGCCAATCGGAATTGAAGGGACGCCATCTTGGATGATGTCATTTAAAGGAACCTTCATTCAGTGTTAGCCGTCGGATGAATGCTCCGCGTCGGATGTCTTGACGATGGACCCGCTCCGCGCTGGATGGATGAAGATAGAAGATGCCATCTGGATGAAGACTTCTGCCCGACTGGAGGACCACTTCTGCTGGCTTGGATGAAGACTTTTCCCGAATTTGTTGAGGACTTCTGCCCGGTTGGATGAAGACTTCTCCCGTTAAGGTGATCTTCAAGGGGTTAGTCTTAGGTTTTTTTAAGGGGGTATTGGGTGGGTTTTAGAGTAGGGTTGGTTGTGTGGGTGGTGGGTTTTAATGTTGGGGGAGATTTGTAATTTTTTTTACAGGTAAAAGAGCTGATTAATTTGGGGCAATGCCCCGCAAAAGGCCCTTTTAAGGGCTGTTTGTAATTTAGTGTAGGGTAGGGCTTTTTTTATTTTGGGGGGGCTTTTTTATTTTGTTAGGAGGATTAGATTAGGTGTAATTAGTTTAAAAATCTTGTAATTTGTTTATTATTTTCTGTAATTTAGTGGGGGGGTTGTACTTTAGCTAATTTTATTTAATTGTATTTAATTGTATTTAATTTAGGGAATTAATTTAATTATAGTGTAGTGTTAGGTGTAATTTTAACTTAGGTTAGGTTTAATTTTACAGGTACTTTTGTATTTATTTTAGCTAGGTAGCTAGTAAATAGTTAATAACTATTTACTAACTATTCTTCCTAGTTTAAATAAATATAAACTTGCCTGTAAAATAAAAATAAACCCTAAGCTAGCTATAATGTAACTATTAGTTATATTGTAGCTATCTTAGGGCTTATTTTACAGGTAAGTATTTCGTTTTAAATAGGAATAATTTAGTTAATGATAGGAATATTTATTTAGATTTATTGTAATTATATTTAAGTTAGGGGGTGTTAGGGTTTGGGTTAGACTTTGGTTTAGGGGTTAATACATTTAGTATAGTGGCGGCGACATTGGGGGCGGCAGATTAGGGATTAATAAATGTAGGTAGGTGGCGGCGACATTGGGGGTGGCAGAATAGGGGTTAATAAATATAATGTAGGTGTCGGCGATGTTGGGGGCAGCAGATTAGGGGTTCATAAGTATAATGTAGGTGGCGGCGGTGTCCGGAGCGGCAGATTTGGGGTTAATAATTATAATGTAGGTGTCGGCGATGTCAGGGGCGGCAGATTAGGGGTTAATAAGTGTAAGATTAGGGGTGTTTAGACTCTGGGTTCATGTTAGGGTGTTAGGTGTAGACATAAAATTTATTGCCCCGTAGGAATCAATGGGGCTGCGTTAAGAAGTTTTACGCTGCTTTTTTGCAGGTGTTAGACTTTTTTTCAGCCAGCTCTCCGCTAACGTAAGCAGCGCTGGTATTGAAGTGCGGTAATGAGCAAAACTTTGCTCAACGCTCACTTCTTGTCTGGTTTGTAAAAACTCGTAATACCATAGCTGTCTGTAAGTGAGCGGTGAGCATAAACTGCTCGTTAGCACCGCACAGCCTCTAACGCAAAACTTGTAATCTAGGTGATTATCTCCCAATACACACATTTTCCCAAAATACTCTAACAACCAAAGAAATCACTAAGACAACAGACACTAAGGTCAACAGTCCCAAAACTTGTACTTTACCCCTAACAGTTCTCTGGAAATGAACATTCAGTGTACTTGGTGTGATGAATGTAGGAATCACTACCTGAACATCATCATTGTCCATAAAAAACATGGATTACGTTTTCGGAACCTGTGACTTTTATGAATCTGTAGGAAATAATATACAATTAGCCTACATCATACTGAATACTTATAAGTAAGTGCCTGAAGCTTGGCAGGCTAAGCAAGATGAGCTGAAGCACTCATTAAATGCAATTACAAGGGCTTTGTCTTGGCTTTGCCTTCCTGAAGGAGGGGCAAACTAAATGAGACAGAAATAAAAGACACTTTGTGTAGATTTATCCCAAATAGAAAACCAAGGACCAAAGATAAGATCTGAAAATTGGAACCATATTGCAAAAACAGACCTGATTCAGCACTTAATGTTAAAACAACTTTCCAATTTACTTCTATTATCAAATTTGCTTCATTTTTTTGGAATCCTTTGTTGGTGGAGCAGCAATGCACTACTGGAGCTAGTTGAATGCATCAGGTGAGTCAATGACAAGGTTTATATATGTGCAGCCACCAATCAGCAGCTAGCTCCCAGTAGTGCATTGCTGCTTCTGAGGCTACCTAGGTATGCTTTTCAACAAAGGATACCAAGAGAATAAAGCAAATTAGATAATATGAATAAATTGGAAAGTTTTTTATAATTGAATGTCCTGAATCATGAATGTTTATTTTTTTACTTTATTGCCTCTCTAATTGTGTGCACCAATTTGCATATCTGACGATATCATGGGATGTGCTGTCACTGAAAAAGAAGCCTAATATTCTATACATATTAGTTCCTCTCTCTGTGTATGTATATATATATAAATAAATAAATATATATATGTCTTAAAGGGACAGTCTACTTTCCAATTTACTTTTAGCATCAAATTTGCTTTGTTCGCTTGGTATTCTTTGTTGAAAGCTAAACCCAGGTAGTCTCACATTCTAATTTCTAAGCCCTTGAAGGCCTCCTTTTATCTTTTATGTACAGTTTGACAGTTGTTCACAGCTAGACAGCACTAGTTCATGTGTGCCATATGGATAATATTGTGCTCACTCACATGAGTTATTTCTGAGTCAGTGATTGGCTTAAATGTAAGTCTTTGAAAAGAAATGAAATATGGTGGCAGTCTGCAGAGGCTTAGATACAAGGTAATCACAGAGGTAAAAAGTGCATTAATATAACTGTGTTTATTATGCAAAACTGGGTAATGGCTAATAAAGGGATTAACTTTTTAAAAAATAAAAATTCTGGAGTAGGCTGTCCCATTAGTAAAAGATCATTTTTTACATATCTTTTTCTAACCTATTGCTGTATTTTTTTCATTGTGAGCTCTGGTTTCTTTTAAGTATAGAACATTCTGTAAACTGTAGAATTAAACTTGGAACATTCTTATTAAATTATAAACAGAATATGTGTTTATGTAAAATGAATCAGTTACGTGTGTTACATAGGATATATAAAAAAATACTGCAGAATGTATTTTTTCTGTTTTGCATACTTTAAAAACATAAAGATCTTAGTGAACTCTTTTATATTCAAGTTTAATTGATCAAAACTGTGTTTATGCTGGGTTATAGCACCCCCTGCTGTACAACTTGTTTATAAGCTATAAGTGAGGATTAGACGAAGCACCACTTAAAGCAATAGAAAGATCAAAACTGAAATGTGCATGGGCACATTTCAACTTCTAGTAAAATGTATTACTGTTCTCAGCTGCAAAGATGGCTAAGGACATATGCACACTCCTGACCTCACCTAGAATTACTCTTTAACAAAGGATACCAAAAGTACTAAGCAAAATTGATCATAGAAGTTAATTGCATGCTCTGTCTGAAACATTGACTTTACTGTCCCTTTAATTCTTCACAGACACAATACACCCCATTGCCAGCTACCTAAGCTTAAACATAAGAGCACAGGCCCTCACAGAATGTGTGTGTATCCCGCTGATAACTTTTACTAGAAGCATGTATGTAATATACTTCCATTAGCAAAACTTATTGTAGTAAAAGCTATTTAAAATTGAAATGCACCTGTGCACATTTAAATTTTGACTTTTCTGTCCCTTTAACTGTGTATTATTTTGCAAATTTAAATTATTCAGTCATATTAATTGTGACTTCATTTGACAAAAACAGTTAATCTAAAATGGATGATTTAGTTTGAAGCACACATACATAAATTATCTTTTTGTGTGTGTGATTTCTGAGGTTCTTTAGGGGTGGATAGAAAAGTGAATTAGTAACTGTAAAAGTATCCAAAGTTCTGCATGTGTTGTAAAGGTAGTCTGCAAATGTTTTAGCTTAGTATAGAATAGTATAGTGTTAAAGATACAGTACAGGACTCTTGTAGCCCAGCTGTGCAACTCTTGGCAGGTGCTGTACCATTTTGTCTCCTATTATTATTTTTATCATTTATTTGTATAGCGTAGCGCTGGGTACAGAGATAGGGGTATACAATGACAAGGATTATAAATGCTACACTGCATATTATACCTATGTTTACAGCACCGCACAATCTGTTGGCACACTACAAATAGCTGATAATAATAATGTGTGCAGTGTATTTATTCAGAATGAGCCATTTGATATAATTATGACAGAGCTGTTTAAACCAAGTTTAAGTACAATGAATTAATTAATTAATACTGTGTTTTGCATAAACGTAGATTGTGAGCTACTATATGACTGAAAATCAGATATGGATTTCTGAGGTGGGTCTAGAACTCTATTGGCCTGATGATCAAAACAGACACACAATGCTTCACCACTCCAGTGAACCTTCACAGTGTCAGTAAGGTTTCAGTAAGACACTCAGAGGGGTGCCAAGGCAAACCAAATCCTAAAGTCCAAATCGCCAGTACAAAGAGTTAAAAATGATAAATTGTATTGATTAGAATAAAAAATACAGCACATAAGGCAACATGGGAAGTCTGACACTGGTGCTTACACATAGATGCTCAAAAAACTCTCTAGCATGGTGAGAAATCATGCAAACTCTTTGGGATTTTTTTTTTTAGACCTTATATTGTAATGCAGTATTGTACATAGCAAGATAAACATTACTTAAACAAAAAGTTGCCTTTTTAAAATTATTTAAAAGACCTCACCCACACTGACAAGACAGATCATCTCACTAGAACGGAGAGCATTAGATAGTTGGTCCCTTTATGTGTTCAACTGAATGATTTCTTAAAATGTTACTAAATAGGGCTTGATTTATCAAGCCCTTCTCTCCCTTTTTATCAAGCAGGGGTCATCAGATCGCTGCTCCCCTGACCGATTCTCCACCTCTAACGATATTGACAGCTCCTGCCCGTGTGTGATTGGCTGTGGGTGGGCGCACAGGAGTGCTCGTGCGTAATGGTAAATGCGGGCAGCAGATTACTGCCCACCAGAGGAGAAGCCAGGCAAACAGGGACGAATATGTACGCTTATCACAAGGGTTTTTATTTTGAGATGTAGATATGAAAGAGCAGGTACACAGGACTCACTTCAAGAAAACTTAAAGAAATATAATTTTTTTTCAAAATTTATGTTTGGTGTTATATTCTTTTTTTCCATCTATACAGCATGGGGTAGATCCTGTTCTAAATGTAAACTTAAAAAGACAGAGTACTGTAACATTGATTTCCTGTAATGTATTTATAATGACTTGTTATACCAGTGCAGAGTTTAAATGTATGGGAAATTGTTCCCACGTGAAATATACTCACACATATTACATATTTTCCTGCTGCACTTAAAAACACCAATTTTACATTTATATATAGTGCCACTAACATAATTATTAATCTGTTTGGTTATCCTTCCCTTTTTACTCACTACTACTTAGCTAGGCACTAGTTTATTTTTGAGGGTTTGTGCCCTTTTAAAGAAACATCATGGTTTTTCTCCTACAATGGACCAGATTGCAATTTCGAGAGTGTGATATTTGCGCTCCACTCAGTAATACTGGCGCATGCAAATGTGAGCTGGTATTATATTTTGTTCGCTAAGCAAACGTGATTGCATGGAAACTATGTGCTCATGAGAGTGTGCTTCCAATGGGAGCCTCGTTCATATGCCGATAAATACGGTACAGAACCTAGTGCAGGGAAGGGGGTAAGTCACCCAGCGTTGGGCAGCAAAGTTTAAATATATATGTATATGAATACTCAGTTCCCATAAACAGAAATATAAAGGCACTTTGGAGTGTCGTTTTTTTTTTTTTTTCTAACACCCCATATCCCCTCACTTTAACCCCTTATAACTGTTTTGTCTAGTTATTGTTTTTTAAAATATAAATGCTACAATTTTTTATTTTAATAAAGGAACATTCTTTTGGGGACAATTGGGGAACATTTTTTTCATTAACCAGATCTCTGATATAAAAACAATAATAGAATAAAATAATGTAAATAATATTATATTTTAAATATATACCCAAAAGACAGTATGGGCACATAACTAATAGAAATAATATCTCTCATAGTGGACCACTAAACATGTGTATTCAGAAAAATATGTATATATTCATACTCCAAAATTTAAATAAAAAAGAAAAGAAAGTAAAAATATCTGTAACTTATTGGAATATAAGTTAAAAACACAAACTCTCTACAAACATAGATGGTAACCATATGTTACCTATAGAAGAATCATATGTAATATTGCCAGTCAATTTGTGAATTCAGACCTTTAGGATACAGAGTCCTCAGTCTATATATCCAATATGCTTCAATTTGGTCCAGTTTCTAATCTCTGTCACCATCCCTCTTCAGAGGTGGTTCATGGTCTACTAACATAAACCTCATATCCCTGACGGTGTGGTTGTTTTAACGAAAATGTCTGGCAACAGGTTGGTCACTCTCTCCCGAAGCCAGGGATGCCTGTATAGCACTACAATGATTCGCCATCTGCTTTCTGATGTCATATGTCATCTTACCAATGTAAAAAAGTCCACAAATACAGCTCAGAAGATAAATTGCATGTGTGGTTGTACATGTCATAAGTGTTTCATGTATATTTTCTTATTAGCGTGTGGATGTCGAAAAGTTTCCCTGAATCATAGCATTACATGTGGTGCAGCTAGGACATCTATATGACCCAACCTTATTACTACGTAACCAGGTGGTCTTCGTATAACAAGGCTATGGGTCCGTTTTGATAAGATAGTCCCTTAGATTACGTCCACTCCTATATCCAACTCTGGGAGGGTTAAGTTGTGCAAAGGGTAAGGATGGGATCAGTCTTCAAGATATCCCAATGTTTGCCAAGGATTTTACAAAATGAGGACATTGGAGGTGAGTAAGTAGTCACATAGGTCAAACGAGTAGATTCAAGTTATTTTAATTTTGGCTATAATACATAATTTTGCAACAAAGATTCAGCAGTTTGTCTTGCTTGTTGGATATGATCAAAACGATATCCATGTGCCAAAAACTTCTGTTCCATTTTTTGTAATTGAATCTGTGTTAATGTATTAGTGGAGTTATTGCTCACCACCCTGGTCACCTGAGCAATAGGTATGGCCCTAATCAATGGTTTGGGATGGCAACTACTAGCAGATAAGATGGAATTGGGATCTGTAGGTTTCTATAACAAGGTTGCTTGTAGTTGCATATTTTCTCTATATATTTGCAAATCCAGAAATTCTATTTGTTCAGCATCATAAGTAACCTTCAATTTGATAAACTTCAATAGGGCATTCAACTGATCAAACCACTTAATCAAGTCAGTAGTGGAACCCCTCCAAACCAGAAGAATATTGTCTATGTAGTGCTTGTAGAAATGATGGATGTATTATTGAATACCTGGATGATATCTTCCTTGAATCTATCCATAAATAAATTGGCGTAAGCTGGGGCCATGTTAGACCCTATTGCCGTGTCCTTCTTCTGTAAATAGTATAAGGACTCAAAATAGTATAATGTTAAACACAGGGTAACCAATTCAACAATGAAGTCAGCTGGTGGTCCTATATAAGGAAAATGGGCCAAGCAGTCTGCCTTGTTCATGTGGGATCACAGTATATAGACTTTTGACATCCATAGTTACAAGTAAGTCCTCTTCAATGACATCCATATGAGACCTCAATGATGTTAAAAGGGATGATGAATCTCTTAGATAAGATCTCATGTTTGTGACAAATGGTTGCAGGAAAAAGTCAACATATATGGCCAAACTTTGCAGAATGGAACCACGAGCTGATACTATTGGACAACCCAGAGGGTGTCGAAGATCTTTGTGTATCTTTGGCAGAGTGTATAAGATTGGTTGTATATGATATTTCACCAATAGCCAATCTCTAATATCACTGTCTATCCATCCGGCATTAGAACCCACCAAAACTGTCTTCTCAAATCTTTGTTGGTCTCAAGAGTAGGGTCTCTTGTGAGTTTAACATAGGTCAGGTTGTCTGAAAATTTTCCATATATTTCATTTCAATAATCAGCATAATTAATAACCACTATCGGTCCACCATTATCAGTCGGGCAAATCACTATATTAGCATCATAAGCCAGTGACTTTATTGCTCTTCTTTCATCATATGTGTCAAAATTTCTTATTATATAGATTACCCATCTCCTGTTGTACTAGCCTTGTATATACCTTAATACTAGGATTGGTATTACTGGGATCACAGTGGCTCTTTCTCGTCCCATTTATGATGTTGGAAATTTTCCTTAATTTTAAGTTGTCATTGGAATTTCAATATAATCAGAGAATCCATCTAGATAGGAATTCTGGTCCAAAGAGCCATCTGTATAGTCTCCTTTCTTTGTAATCCTCAATGACATATGTAAGCATTTTGTATTAAAAGATATCAAGCTATCCTTATATTCTATTCTTTTACTTGAGTGGAGAGTTTTTCAAGCCAGTAATTGCTGGTATCAGTACTCAAGCAAGTGTACTTGTGTTCCTCAAATTCAGTGATTTCAGACTTCAATTTCTAGAGAAGGATACCCACTACCTCTATAACCAAAAGTAGCAGGTTTAATGAGCACTTGTTTAAAACAGTGCACAACTTTTGGCATAATTCTGATTCTGTCTACCTATGGTAGGTACATTTCTGATGCGATGGCATCTTGGGATCAATTTTTTTGCAATAGGCAGGTGCCATGTAACTGGAGATCAAACTCTCTTTTCTTAAGTTTACGAAGATGGAGAAAATTCGAATGTGTAGTCTCACCCTCTGCAGATTGAATAATAGAGTCAAACAAAATGCTTGCTGCATCACTATCAATAAGAGTGAGTGTGTCAGCTCCTTCAACATCCATATTAGAAGTATTAGGTACTGCAGTGTTGGTATCAGTAGTTGCTGTAATGTTAGGATCTATCTAAATTGTAGTGTGAAGTGCACCAAGAGCCAATAGGCGTGCGGTGCTAACACTCAGTTTTCCCTCACCGCTCACCTACAAACAACGCTGGTATTACAGGTTTTTTTAAACCTGGCGTTAGCTGAAAAAAGTGAGGGGAGAGCAAAATTTTGCTCCACATCTCACTATACCAATCTCTCAATACCAGCGTTGCTTACGGTAGCGGTGAGCTGGCTAAATGTGCTCATGCATGATTTCCCCATAGGAATCAATGGGGCAGAATCGGCTGAAAAAAAACCTAACATCTGCAAAAAAGCAGCGTTCAGCTCCTAACGCAGCCCCATTGATTCCTATGGGGAAAGTAAATTTATGTTTACACCTAACACCCTAACATGAACCCCGGGTCTAAACACCCCTAATCTTACACTTATTAACCCCTAATCTGCCATCCCCAACATCGTCGCCACCTACATTATATTATTAACCCCTAATCTGCTGCTCCGGACACCGCCGCCACCAACATTATACTTATGAACCCCTAATCTCCTGCCCCCAACATCGCCGAACCCTACATTATATTTATTAACCCCTAATCTGCCGCCACCAATGTCGCCGCAACCTAACTACACTTATTAACCCCTAATCTGCCGCCCCCAACGTCGCCGCCATTATAATAAATATATTAACCCCTAAACCTAAGTCTAACTCTAACCCTAACACCCCCCCTAACTTAAATATAATTTTAAATAAATCTAAATAAAATGACTACAATAAAATAAATTATTCCTATTTAAAACTAAATACTTACCTATAAAATAAACCCTAAGCTAGCTACAATATAACTAATACTTACATTGCAGCTATCTCAGGGTTTATTTTTATTTTACAGGCCTTGCGTTAGCCTTAAAAAGCAGCATTGAGGGGTCCCAACGCTGCTTTTTAACACCCGCTGGTATTACAAGTCAGGCAGGTACAGGTGTACCGCTCACTTTTTTTCCGCGATTTTCGCATACCGCAAATCAATTTACGTCAATTGCGTATCCTATCTTTTTAATGGGATTTTCCTAACGCCGGTATTGCGATTACTGAAAAAAGTGAGAGGTAGACCCTCTCCTGTCCAGACTCCTACCGCATTTAAAAGTCAGTAGTTAAGAGTTTTATGGGCTAACGCCGTAGCTTAAAACTCTTAACTAAAGTGCTAAAAGTACACTAACACCAATAAACTACCTATTAACCCCTAAACCGAGGCCCCCCCCCATCGCAAACACTTAACTAAAATGTTTAACCCCTAATCTGCTGACTGGACATCGCCAACACTTTAATAAATATATTAACCCCTAAACTGCCGCACTCCCGCCTCGCAAACACTAGTTAAATTTTATTAACCCCTAATCTGCCATCCCTAACATCGCCAACACCTACCTACATTCATTAATCCCTCATCTGCCGCCCCAACGTTGCCGCTACTATATTAAATGTATTAACCCCTAAATCTAAACCTAACCCTAACACCCCCCTAACTTAAATATAATTTAAAAATATATAAATAAATTTACTAAAATTAATTAAATTATTACTATTTAAAACTAAATACTTACCTATAAAACAAACCCTAAGCTAGCTACAATATAACTAATAGTTACATTTGTATCTAGCTTAGGGTTTATATTTATTTTACATGCAACTTTGTATTTATTTTAACTAGGTACCATAGTTATTAAATAGTTATTAACTATTTAATAGCTTCCTAGTTAAAATAAATACAAATTTACCTGTAAAATAAACCCTAACCTAAGTTACAATTACACATAACACTACACTAGAATCAAATTAATTACCTAAACTACCTACAATTAATTACAATTAAATTAAATAAACTACATTACAAAAAAGAACACCTAATCTAATCCCCCTAATAAAATAAAAAAGCCCCCCAAAATAAAAAAAAATCCTTACCCTATACTAAATTACAAATAGCCCTTAAAAGGGCTTTTGCGGGGCAGTGCCCCAAAGTAATCAGCACTTTTACCTGTAAAAAAAATACAATACCCCCCCAACATTAAAACGCACCACCCACACACCCAACCCTACTCTAAAACCAACCCAATCCCCCCTTAATAAAACCTAACACTACCCCCTTGAAGATCACCCTACCTTGAGCCGTCTTCACCCAGCCGGGCACAAGTGGTCTTCCAGACGGGCAGAAGTCTTCATCCAATCCGTCCAGAAGAGGACATCCAGACTGGCAGAAGTCTTCATCCAAGCGGCATCTTCTATCTTCTTCCATCCGGAGCGGAGCGGGTCCATCCTGAAGACATCCAATGCGAAGCATCCTCTTCCATCCGACGGCGACTAAAGAATGAAGGTTCCTTTAAGTGACGTCATCCAAGATGGCGTCCCTTCAATTCCGATTGGCTGATAGAATCCTATCAGCCAATCGGAATTAAGGTAGGAAAAATCGTATTGGCTCATGCAATTAGCCAATAGAATTGAGCTTGCATTCTATTGGCTGATTGGAACAGCCAATAGAATGTGAGCTCAATCCTATTGACTGATTGCATCAGCCAATAGGATTGACCTTGCATTCTATTGGCTGATTGGAACAGCCAATAGAATGTGAGCTCAATCCTATTGGCTGATTGGATCAGCAAATCAGATTGAACTTCAATCCTATTGGCTGATTGCATCATCCAATAGGATTTTTCCTACCTTAATTCTGATTGGCTGATAGGATTCTATCAGCCAAACGGAATTCAATGGACGCCATCTTGGATGACGTAATTTAAAGGACCAGTCATTCAGTCATTGGCAGTCGGATGAAGAGGATGCTCCGCGTCGGATGTCTTGAAGATGGACCCGCTCCCCTCCGGAAGGATGAAGATAGAAGATGCCGCCTGGATGAAGCCTTCTGCCGGTCTGGATGTCCTCTTCTGCCCGGATAGGATGAAGACTTCAGACCCTCTGGAGGACCACTTGTGCCCGGCTCGGTGAAGACGGCTCAAGGTAGGGTGATCTTCAAGGGGGTAGTGTTAGGTTTTTTTAAGGGGGGATTGGGTGGGTTTTAGAGTAGGGTTGGGTGTGTGGGTGGTGGGTTTTAATGTTGTGGGGGTATTGTATTATTTTTACAGGTGAAAGAGCTGATTACTTTGGGGCAATGCCCCACAAAAGGCCCTTTTAAGGGCTATTTGTAATTTAGTATAGGGTAGGGAATTTTTTATTAGGTGTAATTAGTTTAAAATTCTTGTAATTCTTTTTCTTTTTGTAATTTAGTGGAGGGGGTTTCATAATTTAGTTTATTTTATTTAATTGTAATTAATTATAGGTAGTTTAGGTAATTAGTTTAATTATAGTGTAGTGTTAGGTGTAATTGTAACTTAGGTTAGGGTTTATTTTACAGGTAATTTTGTACCTATTTTAGCTAGGTAGTTTTTAAATAGTTAATAACTATTTAATAACTATTGTACCTAGTTAAAATAAATACAAAGTTGCCTGTAAAATAAATATAAATCCTAAGATAGCTACAATGTAACTATTAGTTATATTGTAGCTAGCTTAGGGTTTATTTTATCGGTAAGTATTTAGTTTTAAATAGGATTAATTTATTTAATTATGTTAAATTTATTTTGTTTAATTTAAATTATATTTAAGTTAGGGGGGTTAGACTTAGGGTTAGACTTAGGTTTAGGGGTTAATAAATTTAATATAGTAGCGGCGAAGTTGGGGTCGGAAGATTAGGGGTTAATAAATGTAGGTAGGTGTCAGCGATGTTAGGGATGGCAGATTAGGGGTTAATAAAATTTAACTAGTGTTTGCGAGGCGGGAGTGCGGCGGTTTAGGGGTTAATATATTTATTACAGTGGCGGCGATGTCGGGTTGGCAGATTAGGGGTTAAACATTTTAGTTAAGTGTTTCTGATGTGGGGGGCCTCGGTTTAGGGGTTAATAGGTAGTTTATGGGTGTTAGTGTACTTTTTAGCACTTTAGTTAAGAGCTTTATGTTACGGCGTTAGCCCATAAAACTCCTAACTACTGACTTTTAAATGCGGTAGGAGTCTGGACAGGAGAGGGTCTACCTCTCACTTTTTCAGGTGATCGTAATACCAGCGTTAGGCAAATCCCATTAAAAAGATAGGATACGCAATTGACATAAGGGGATTTGCGGTAAGCTAAAATCTCGAAATACCAGCGGGCGTTAAAAAGCAGCGTTGGGGTCCCTCTATGCTGCTTTTTAAGGCTAACGCAAGACTCATAATCTTGCCATTAATTACCTAAACTAACTACAATTGAATACAATTAAATTAAATAAACTAAGTACGGAAAAAAAACACTAAATTACAAAAAATAATAAAATAATTACAAGAATTTTAAACTAATTACACCTACTCTAATCCCCCTAATAAAATAAAAAAGCCCACCAAAACAAAAAAATCCCTACCCTACACTAAATTTTTTTACCTGTAAAAAAAAAATACAATACCCCCCCAACATTAAAACCCACCACCCTCACACCCAACCCTACTCTAAAACCCACCCAATGCCCCCTTAATAAAACCTAACACTAACCCCTTGAAGATCACCCTGCCTTGAGACTTCTTCACCCAACCGGGCAGAAGTAGTCCTCCAGAGGGGCAGAAGTCTTCATCCTATCCGGGCAGAAGAGGACCTCCAGACGGGCAGAAGTCTTCATCAAGGCGGCATCTTTTATCTTCATCCATCCGGAGCGGGTCCATCTTCAAACCAGCCGATGCGGAGCATCCTCTTCCAACGACATCCAACTGAAAAATGAAGGTTCCTTTAAATTTAGAATCCTATCAGCCAATCGGAATTAAGGTAAGACAAATCATATTGGCTGATGCAATCAGCCAATAAGATTGAGCTTGCATTCTATTGGCTGATTGGAACAGCCAATAGAATGCGAGCTCAATCCTATTGGCTGATTGGATCAGCCAATAGGATTGAACTGCAATTCTATTGGCTGATTGCATCAGCCAATAGGATTGACAGCCAATAGAATGCGAGCTCAATCCTATTGGCTGATTGGATCAGCCAATAGGATTGAACATTAATCCTATTGGCTGATTGCATCAGCCAATAGGATTTTTCCTACCTTATTTCCGATTGGCTGATAGAATCATATCAGCCAATAGGAATTCAAGGGACGCCATCTTGGATGACGTCATTTAAAGGAACCTTCATTCTTCAGTTGGATGTCGTTGGAAGAGGATGCTCCGCGTCGGCTGGCTTGAAGATGGACCCGCTCTGCTCCGGATGGATGAAGATAAATGATGCCGTCTGGATGAAGACTTCTGCCCATCTGGAGGTCCTCTTCTGCCCGGATCGGATGAAGACTTCTGCCCCTCTGGAGGACCACTTCTGCCCGGTTGGGTGAAGAAGTCTCAAGGTAGGGTGATCTTCAAGGGGTTAGTGTTAGGTTTTATTAAGGGGGATTGAGTGGGTTTTAGAGTAGGGTTGGGTGTGTGGGTGGTGGGTTTTAATGTGGGGGGGTATTGTATTATTTTTACAGGTGAAAGAGCTGATTACTTTGGGGCAATGCCCCGCAAAAGGCCCTTTTAAGGGCTATTTGTAATTTAGTATAGGGTAGGGAACTTTTTTATTAGGTGTAATTAGTTTAAAATTCTTGTAATTCTTTTTTTTTCTGTAATTTAGTGGGGGGTTTTTTGTAATTTAGTTTATTTTATTTAATTGTAATTAATTGTAGGTAGTTTAGGTAATTAGTTTAATTATAATTTTTTTTAAAAAACACAACCCTCTACATATTTGTTTTTGAGCCACATATTTTTGGAGAATTTCCTTACCCCACCAACACCTATGTTCTATCTTAATTCTTCTAATTTAGAGAACAAGGCATGAATGGAATTACTATTAGTAAAAACATTATTTTCATTTTGTCACATATTTTTGGAGAGTGTAACATGAAAGGGAATGCTCATAGCGTAGTCGCTCATTGCCATAATTATCATAAACGTGATCCTCATATTTTTACTGTAACTCCCTTTGAACAAATGGCTCCCTCACCCTTTTATAACTGCTTTAACAGATTGAGACAAAGAGAGACTTATTGGGTGCACAAACTACAGGCCCTTAGTCTCTCTGTATGCCAATGTAGTTTTGGCTGACTTTGAACCCTAATTTGTTAAATTAAAAAAAAATCTGTTTTAGTAGTTCCAGTATTTTTGGGAATATATTAAAATTAACACTCTCATTTGTCCAAATTCTATATCACATTGTGATATGCACAGTGTAATTCATGAAATTATTTGTGATTAATTGTATTCATATTATATGGTATATATCACTAAATTATACTGTTATAACACTTAATTGCACGTTACACTTTTATTTAGTATTTTGATATTTTGTAACTTTTGATAAACTGCTATGTGAACAGCACTAAAAAATGCTTTTTTGTGTTTGATGACGATGACAATGCAGGTTTGTGCACATTTGGGAAGTTTGCGCACATATATATATATATATATATATATATATATATATATATATATACAGGTTGTCCTCAGTTTACGCCGGGGTCAGGTTCCAGAAGGATTGGTTGTAAATTGAAACCCAGTTTATAATGTAAGTCAAAGGGAGTTAGGTTCCAGGCCCACAACCTGGTTCAGTCTGGCCCTTGTAAAGTGATCGAAGGATCCATAACACTTGATTCCTGTTACGAGGCCACTTCTCCAACGGATTCTCGTCCACCTGGGGGTCTACCATAATCCCTGTCTGTTTCACGAGCACTATGGTGCTTCACACCAAGCCCCTGATGCAATGAAAGTGCTGCAAGGCGGCAATATATTGTAAAGGTATCTGACACAATGTCAAGAATGCCAGAAAAATATTCAAAAGTGCCGACATTACTGTTTAAAGGTAGCATTGATGAGAGGGGATTTACTATACATTAAAATGGGTGGTGATGCTGGCTAAATATTCCAAGCAGCATCAGCACCGACATTGCTGATGTAAAGTATCCTTTTTAAATAAATAAGACTGAATTCTGTGTTTCAAGGAACAATATAAGGGTTCATATTTAGATCACTAAGACACTCTGGAAGCCTATAAGCTGTTTTTGCCTTTCCTCAGTATAGGTGTGATACCAGCTTGAACATAAGTGGTCAGCCACTTGTGGGCTGGGATAGTGGTCAGGATTTAAATGTAAACCCCCTCACATAATTCTGGTGGAGCTCCTGCAGTATAAATGGTACCACTGATAGCTTTCAAATAGGTATCATTGTCAAAATGGCTGTAGGATGTTTTTAGACTTCTGAAGAAAGAAAAATGGAATTTGAAACACACTTGCAGCCAGGCATGCACCCCCTGTGAGTGGCAGTGCCTCTAGGCAGCTGTCTACATTACCTAATTAATTCAAACCCTAGCTGAGAGATGTGAGGGGGACTGCTCAGACTAGCCTCAGCACAGATGAACTGCATACCCTTAACTGCTACAAGACAGAATCCCAGGACCATACAGGTCATTCACCAGTGAGAATAGTCACTCTGAGTATAAGTTGCCTATACTATATAGTATTTATACAAACACACACAAATAGAAGACACAACCTAATCAAAAAATATGTGCATAGGTGAACAGCTATTAAAGTACTGGAGTGTTAATTTATCTCTCTAATGTTCTTTAACAGCTGTATCCAACAAGATGCAATGCAGGTCCACCTGGCACAGAAGGAGTTGAGTGGGTAAGTGTTTCATGGGAGAGTAGCTTCCAGCCGCCGCCTTGTCTTATGTTATCTGCTCAGTTTGATCCTAAATCAGTTTTACAGCAGCAGTTAAACAGCTAGTGCTTTGATCTGACAACTCCTTTCTCATGGTTTGTATCTCCCTGTAGCCCTGGGACAAGCTGCCTGCAGGGACCAAAACTAAAACATTCAAGGGCACAGAATATCTGACTTGTCCTTTAAGCTGTTTTGATGTTTTATCCCTTGCAGGAATCAGATGACAGATTTCCAGCTTCGAGATGGCCAATTCCAGCCTGCAATAACATAATTACACATTATCACATCTGCTCAACCAAGTAAAAAAAAAGACAGTATCATTGAGGAGTATTAATTATTAGATCGTCACGTTCATGACCTCCACCTACTGAGAAAAGATGCGTCAAGGACAACTATAATGCCACTTAACCTAAAAAGAGCAATGATCCCCTCTGCAAACAAATTCCTCATACATTTTTGACGTGTATTGTCATCAATTCCTTCAATTTTTAACGCATTCATCATTTTTTAAATTAATAATAAACTTTCACTATTAAACTGTTATCCGATGTATACGCACATAACATACAGTTAATATCAGTATATATGTTTTAGTTTTTTTTTTTTATTGAATTGTTAAATAAGAAAGAAGAAAGAGAACTGCCCAATTAATTTGGCCAACCTAAAAAAAGGATGTTGGGTTGGGCCTTCATATCCCATCTCTGAAAAGCATATGAGTATACATCGCTCTTATTTTCATGATGTTTTTCTCAAATGTTGTGCCATGAGAGAGACAGACGTGCGCCACCAGATTTTGATAGTAAAAACATTTTTTGTTCAAATCACAGTGCACCTTTGCCTATTTTATTTATACAATTATATTTGTCTAATATGTAATCAGTTTACGTTCAGGAGCTTGTTTTTCCAATCTCCTGCCTTAATGGGCTCTTACAATCCTGGAATGATTAACGGTTTCTAGCAGGTCAGCTTTAGGAAAAGGAGTAAATATTAAAGCTTCTATAATTGGCATTTCACACATAGCTATCAGGGCAGCCTGAAGAACCCATGACTTTCAATTATAATTGTACCGACACACACAGTATTACTGTGCCCACCATGAGCAACTAACCACCTGGGAAAGGATCGCTGTAAACTAAGCAGCTCACTCAGCCAGGGCACACTACATCACTAACTCGGGTTTGGGTCTTATTTTTCTTTCATAATTTAGAAAGCAACTTTAAACAACTTTCCAATTTACTTCTATTATTTATTTTGCTTCATTCTCTCGATATACTTTGTTGAAAGGCATATCTTAATAGGCTCAGTAGCTGCTGATTGGTGATTGTCTCACCCGTGTGCATTGGTATTTCTTCTACAAAGGATATCTAAAGAATAAAGCAAATTAGATAATAGAAGTAAATTGGAATATTGTTTAAAATTGTATTCCCTCCATGAATCATGAAAGAAAAAAAAATGGGTTTTATTATTTCACAAAGGATGTCAAGAGAACAAAGCAAATGTTATGATAGAAGTAAATTGGAAAAATGCTTAAATTGGTTTGCTCTGTCTGAATCCTAGAAGTTTCATTTTTACTTTACTGTCAATGAAGCATGTTTAAACCAGAACAGGATTTATTTTTTCCCACACTATTTTTCAAAATGAATATGTCCTTTTCTAATATATTTCATTATACAATTTATTTCATATAGCATAAGCATATGTATAGATACAATTGTGCTAATTTAAATGCGTTTGAGGAAACATAAATGCTTGACATCAGGAATTTAGTTACTAGGCATAGAATTATGATAAAAAAATACTGCTTAGATGGACATCAAAATAGGCCCCGGTCCAAATGATCATTAATACATTTTCTCACAGCGAATCTGCTGCTAATTCACTCTTATGTCTTTTACTGTCTTTTTCTTTAGCCTAATTTTGTTTTCCATTTAACTTTGGCCCCTTGCTTTGTTAGATGTGTTTTGGAATTTGCTTCCAATTAGCATTTGTCAGGTAAACTTTCCAGACTTCAAAACAACTAATAATTTGCCATTATCTATGTACATGTTATGTCACCCCTATTAGTTTCTTGCACTGTTATGCTCACTAGCCTGCTCCTATTAATATAAGGCAGCCCTATTTCTACACGTGTGTCTGCTGACAGAAGCTTCTCCGCTAAAGGGTCCTTCCTATACCTAGAACATGCCGCTATGTAGTGGAGAAAGGGATTATAGCGGAGCCCACCCAAATGACTAGACAAACTAGTATTCAGGTGAAACACAAAGAACAACTTTATTGTGGAAACACCCTGTTTTTATACACAAACTGATCATGATAAAGAGCCTTATCAGATCCCCAGATCTCCCGCCATTCCCACCCCTTCAGACAGGCTGGCACCCCCCCATAGTGTCCATTGTTCCATAGAGTGTCGTTGGAAAGCCCTCGGTCCCCAGATGCTACAGTGATCCATAGCTGGGGGCCGGAGCTACGGGTGATCAAACATACACTGGAAAGGCCAAAGGGAAATAGAAGTTGTAGGGGGGTCTGGAACCCCCAGTTCCCAAGAGAGCTCTTCTCCGGCAACCACCCAAATTCTTGCCCTCTCTAGGGAGTACCCATCCCCAAAAGAGCGGAGCTCTTGGGTGAATGACCGCTGAAGTGACCTGGTGTAAATGTCCGTGGGTATGCGGGGAGGCATGGCCGGCCAGTAGTTCCAGGGGCCCGGCCAGCCGGAGAAGGGTTAGGCGGTCCGGGAGGATATAAAGCACACAAAATAACCAAAACCAAGCATCTGGGAGATCGCAAAAGCTCTCCACAGTCCAAATCCGGTGAGAAAAGGTGAGGGGCTAGGTAGTAGGTGGGTGGAGGTTTTAACCTGGGCAGCCTGGTACCCGTGACATTTGTTTTTTCTTTTATATGCATTTTAGAGTTATACTATTTTTTTATTATAATTATACAGAGAGTAAATGATCTATCTACTAGTTTGAAACAGTTGATAAACCACTACAACATTTATTTATTTATTTTCATGTAAAAGAGGATTTTGACTTGTTAGATTGGCTTCTGCAGTTTAAAGGGACAGTCTAGTCAAAATTAAACTTTCATAATTCAGATAGAGAATGCCATTTTAAACAACTTTCCAATTTACTTTTATCATCACATTTGCTTTGTTCCCTTGGTATTCTTTGTTGAAAACGAAACCTAGGTAGGCTCATTTGCTAATTTCTAAGCCCTTGAAGGCCACCTCTTATCTCAGTGCATTTTGACAGTTTTTCACAGCACTAATTGGATAAAATGTAGGTCTGTCAAAAGAACTGAGATAAGCGGGCAGTCTGAGTCTGCAGAGGCTTTTATACAAGGTAATCACAGAAGTAAAAAGTATATTAATATAACTATGTTGGTTATGCAAAACTAGGGAATGGGTAATAAAGAAATTATCTATCTTTTTAAATAATACAAATTCTGGAGTAGACTGTCCCTTTAACAGTTCCAGTATTTTCTCCTGCTGTCTATTTTAACAGTTCCAATGACTACTGCTGTCTATTTGACTAGTTTCAGTAATCTTTCCCACTGTTTATTTTAACAGATCTAGTGATCACTACTGTTTATTTCAACAGTTCCAGTGACTATTCTTGCGGCTCATCCTGACATTGAACCTTTAGCTACCACTAAGGTTAAATGGAGCCTACACTTGTGCCAGATAAACCAGAGGTAGCATTTACCACATCTGGCCAAACAGGTCAAGCCCATTAACCACTTTAACCCCTTAAGGACCAGTGACGTACCCTGTATGTCACTGGCCTTTTTTTGGGACTTGATTGTTTTATAGCGCGGTCTTGCCACCAGCGTTGAGACTGCTCTATTCCACAAAGCCTGCTGGAGGGAGTGCATTAATAGCGTGTTCTTGCTAGACTTGTGCTATTATGTCCTGAAAAAACCCTTAACGACCAGTGACATACAGGGTACATTGTGGTCATTAAGGGGTTAAGGTCTCCCTCAACCTGGGTCCCTAATACTTTCCAAACAAATGCATGCTCTCTTTGGATGCTCTCTTTGGATGCGTACCCGGTCCAGTTTGAGAGTGCAGTCCACTTCTGTGTTTTGTATATGTCTAGGGAGATTACATAAGCCTGTGCACCCTCAAAAGGTTCCCAGTTTGTTTGATTAAGAGCATGTATTGAATGGCTGTATTAGGGACGCAGGTTGAGAGAGACCTTAACGTGGTACCTGGGCTTATCTCATTTGGCCAGATGCGGTAACTAACTCTTCCATTTTTGCTTTTAATCTTAGCTGTGTGCTTGTAAGCTAGTGCCAGACTTCCTCTGTGTGATATATATATATATACTAAACACAAATTACTTTAGTCAGCAAAATTGCAGTTCTGAAGAAAATCAGCTCTATAGGCACTGCCCTCAACACTGTTTTATATAATTTCTACTTAAGATCAAAATTTTGCCTTGCAGAAACAAACATATGTGACAGTTTTTTTTTGGGGGGGGGGGTTTAGTTCGTTTTTTTAACGAATGCTCAAAGAAGGAGCCAAGGAAAATCAAATCAAAATGTGTGTAATATGAGAAAGTACAACTGTAATGAAAGGATGGGATCTAAAAGGGATAACACTTAAGCAAATGTAGTAGTATTTAAAGGGACATGTAATGATGCATACCAGGGTTTTTATTTATGTAAAACAAAGTTCACCTCACTAGAGTACTCAGATCCTCTTCAAACTTTCATCTACATGGTAAAAAAAACAAATAAAAAAAGAACAGCAAATCAGCATTTTCAGTGCTTTGCTGTGATCTTGTGGATTTTCACCACAATCTCATGGGATTTCTCTGTGATCTTTTCAGAAAGCTTCCTTAATGATGAGAAAAATGAAGCGACCGTCTGCACATACCAGATGCACAATCCCTTGATAGTCCAAGGACAAGAATCCTGATTACATACTTAAGGTCCCTCTACAATGTGAAGTGATTACTGGGAATATTTTGAGGTCAAATATATTTCATACAATGCATAACAATCAATACGGACCAAAAAAAAATTATACACACCAAAAAAAGGCATCACTAGATTTTTTTTCATATAGGTGGTGAGAGTCCATGGGATATACATTCCTACCAGGAGGAGGCAAAGTTTCCCAAACCTCAAAAGCCTATAAATACCCCCCTCACCTCACACATACCTCAGTTTTAAACTTTGCCTCCTTACGGGTAATCTTTTCATTGGCTCTCTGTACATTTGGTCACAGGGATTCATTTTCTGCCTCCCTTTACAGATCGACATTATACTCCTATTCCTTTACCTTTACTGATATGTTTCAGTACTAGTTTGGCTGTCTGCTTTCAGTGGATGAGTGTCTAAAAGGTAAGTATAATTTTAATCCTTTACGTGGACAATCTCAGCTATGGATTTGGCACTTTTCTTAAATAGTTTTTTACTATGTATATTTTTATATAGAGCCCAGGGACAGGCACTATTCACCTCTAAAACATACAGTAATATATTTAATTTAATAAGCATATGAACATAGAGGGCTTTCAACATGCATATAATACAGCATCAGTGCTAAAAGGGGGCATTTATAAAATAGGCTTTTCATTTTAATCTTGCTAGGAGCTGTTTAAAAACTTGCTCAACTAGATATGGGAGCAGAGTGCACGGACGGCAGGGCAAGGAGCAGTTTAACATTTTTAGAACAATAGTGTTAGGTGCTTATGGACAGCTTACATATACAGTAAGTGTGTTCATTTAATACTTTTAGCTCCATCTTGTTATTTATGCACACAATCGCGGCCGCCGTGTCGCAACTTTTTAAGGGGATTATGATGCCGTAACGCTCCCTCAAAATAGTGTGCATTTTCAATTTAAAAATATTTGCGCCTTATTTTCTTGAAAGGTAACGCCCTCTCAATAACATACGTCCTTATTCATGCATGGAGGGCTATACCAGATGCTTTGTTTTTTTGCTCTCAGTTTAATCTCAATTGTGATCTTTGTTAAGTATGTGGCTAATGCTTAGGGCTTATTGATTGTTTTGTGATTACAATAGTGTTAGCAAACAATATAAAAGGCATACTTTTCCATTCCTCAAAAGCTTGCTATCAGAAGGGGTTTTATATAGTATATTATTGCAATTTTCATTTTATGTTTTATTGCCATAATGGAGCAGCACCATCCTGTCCCGGAAGTTACCATAGGAACTGAGCCGGCTGAACACCTTTCTATCAAAACTAAATATGCTTATTGTAAAACAACTGAAGTAGCTTCTTCAGCTCATTTATGTGGCTCATGCTTAGATTTTTTTTATCACGTACTGATCAATCTAATGATGTTTCTACGTGTACAAATGCACATACTGTTTTTCCCTTACAGATGGATAAAGATGGCGTACCCCAGCAATGATAAAATGTATTGCTATTGAGAAGGCCCTGGCTGCACTATCACCTTCAAAAACAAAAAGAGGTCAGCTCAGATTTTACCTTTAAAGGGACACTGTACCCAAAAAAATTATTTCGTGATTCAGATTGAGCATGAAATTTTAAGCAACTTTCTAATTTACTCCTATTATCAAATTTTCTTCATTCTCTTGGTATCTTTATTTGAAATGCAAGAATGTAAGTTTAGATACCGGCCCATTTTTGGTGAACAACCTGGGTTGTCCTTGCTGATTGGTGGATAAATTCATTTACCAATAAAAAAGTGCTGTCCAGAGTACTGAAACCAAAAAAAAAGCTTAGATGCCTTCTTTTTCAAATAATGATAGCAAGAGAATGAAGAAAAATTGATAATATGAGTAAATTAGAAAAGTTGCTTAAAATTGCATGCTCTTTCTGAATTACAAAAGAAAAAATTTGGGTTCAGTGTCCCTTTAACTAGTAAAGTATGTACTGACCAACAAAATACTGAAATATCCTCTAATGACGAGGATTCCTCTGATTCTAATTATGCCTTTTATTGGACGTAGAACCTGATAATCCCTCCCATTTTATTTAAAATTTAACATATTAATTTTCTTTTAAAGGAAGTTTTAGTCACTTTAGGAATTGAAGAAGCTAAACCTTCTGATGATAAACTCTGTAATAGTTTAAATTTAGTGTATAAAACAGTTGTTAATCTCCCTGAGATTTCCCCTATACCTGATGCGATCTCTGATATACAGTAATTGCTAAAGAATGGTCTAAACCAAGTACCGTTTTTGATCCTTCTTTAAGGTTTATAATACTATATCCTTTACCTACTGCAAATTTAGAGTTATGGGAAACAGTCCCCAAAGTTGATGGGGCCATTTCCACTCTAGCATCTGTAATGTCACAGAAAGGGAGGAGGAAAAGACATTTCAGGTTGCGATTTGACAGCTGAACATACCTATCGATCACGCACACCAAGTCCATCGTCAGCTAAGATCAGCCACAAATATCATCTGATATAATTGACAGAAA
This sequence comes from Bombina bombina, assembly GCF_027579735.1. NCBI lineage: Eukaryota > Metazoa > Chordata > Amphibia > Anura > Bombinatoridae > Bombina > Bombina bombina. The sequence continues at coordinate 471,163,955 of NC_069500.1, read as the reverse complement.
AGCTTCCGATCTCGTTTAGACCCCCTCAATACATCCATCAATACATAAACAACACATATTAAAATGCATGGTCTAATTAGACTAAACATAATGTCTTAAGAGTACCTGGATAACATATATTAAACATTATAATGATCAGTATGTTTTCATGAAGTGGAATTATTTGTCTCGGTGCTCATACAGCAGTCTTAATGTTATATATGTTGTCAATATACGTAGTGGCACACAATCTAATATACCAACTATCTATAAAAATATGGCAATACTTTAAGGAGTTAATTCGAACAATAATCAGTTAGAACGGTGATTAACCAACTGTACTGGGCAGCATGCATAAATGGGTAAAGTTATAATGCTGATCATTCGGTAACAATTTTAGTAAACAAAGCGCCTAGTTATATGTTGAAAACACACATATCACATCAATTAATGTGTGCAAAGTGTGTTACACCTAAGGGGGCACATGAGTAGACTGATCCAATGCATGATACTATATATTGAATAATTACATATTTACAAACATAGTATATAGTATAGTCTCACATATGGATACTCCTATGGGATGTGTAACATAGTTATCATTACATTATTATACGGATCCATATCTCTCTTAGCTAAAATTGGCAAATCCCTTTAATATTTATCATCGGATACCCATTTAGATACATACATTTATTTGAAACATCAGTTATATTTGCGGTTTCTTACTTATAGATAGACCCAGTAATTGTTAGACTCATTCATTCCATATGGCATTACTGTATTTAGGGCTAGATTTATTAAAGCCCTACGGCTGCAAGTTCTCACAAGAACTTGCTCGCCGTCATTTATCAAGCAGCGGTCACCAGACCGCCACTTCCCTAACCTCTTCGCCACCTCTAATGTGGCGAAATTCAATCTCCTCAGTCTAGTCAGAGCGAGGAGATTGACAGCTCCTGCCCGTGCGTGACTGGCTGTGTGCGGGCAGGGGGCGGGATTGCACGCGAGCGCAAAAAGCTTTAATAAATCTAGCCCTATGTCTAAAGATCCAATTTGTTTCTTTTTGAAGCAATATTCATTCAACTCCCCCTCCTGTGATCCCAGATTTGACCTTTTCCAAACCCCAACATTTAAATGCTCCAGTTTTGCCGTCATGATGTTGTTAAAAATGTCTTGCCACACTTGTTATTTGTTTGCCTTTGTCAAGATCTTTACGTGCATTACAGATGTTGCTCATATGTTCAGTCATCCTTGTACCCAACTTCCTAGTGGTCATATCCACATAGAAGCGGTCACATGAACATAATATACAGTAGATGACATTGGTGCTTTGGCAATTAATGTATGTATTTATTTTCCATTTTTTATGAAATCTATCAGTCATGACCTCCTTTTTAATCATGTGGTGGCATATTTTACAATTCCCACATAGGGTGGAACCCTTATATAAAGGTGTTTTTTTTAGCATTCCTGTTGAAGTGGCTAGTAATGAGGCGATCATTGAGGTTTTTTACTCTTCTGAATGTGAACGAGGGTCTATCTGGTAATAATGGTCGTAATTGATTATATAAGCAACATCCGTAATTCACGTAAAGAACGAATAATGCTTCAAAAAGAAACAAATTGGATCTTTAGACTAAATACAGTCATGCCATATGGAATGAATGAGGCTAACAATTACTGGGTCTATCTATAAATAAGAGATCGCAAATACAGTGGGGAAAAAAAGTATTTAGTCAGCCACCAATTGTGCAAGTTCTCCCACTTAAGAAGATGAGAGAGGCCTGTAATTTTCATCATAGGTATACCTCAACTATGAGAGACAAAATGTGGAAACAAATCCAGACAATCACATTGTCTGATTTGGAAAGAATTTATTTGCAAATTATGGTGGAAAATAAGTATTTGGTCACCTACAAACAAGCAAGATTTCTGGCTCTCACATACCTGTATCTTCTTCTTTAAGAGGCTCCTCTGTCCTTTACTCATTACCTGTATTAATGGCACCTGTTTGAACTTGTTATCAGTATAAAAGACACCTGTCCACAATCTCAAACAGTCACACTTCAAACTCCACTATGGTGAAGATCAAAGAGCTGTCAAAGGACACCAGAAACAAAATTGTGGACCTGCACCAGGCTGGGAAGACTGAATCTGCAATAGGCAAGCAGCTTGGTGTGAAGAAATCAACTGTGGGAGCAATAATTAGAAAATTGAAGACATACAAGACCACTGATAATCTCCCTCGATCTGGGGCTCCACACAAGATCTCACCCTGTGGGGTCAAAATGATCACAAGAACGGTGAGCAAACATCCCAGAACCACACGGGGGGACCTAGTGAATGACCTGCAGAGAGCTGGACCAACGTAACAAAGGCTACCATCAGTAACACACTACGCTGCCATAGACTCAGATCCTGCAGTGCCAGACGTGTCCCCCTGCTTAAGCCACTACATGTCCGGGCCTATCTGAAGTATGATAGAGAGCATTTGGATGATCCAGAAGCAGATTGGGAGAATGTCATATGGTCAGATGAAACCAAAGTAGAACTGTTTGGTAGAAACACAACTTGTCGTGTTTGGAGGAGAGAGAACACCATACCTAATGTGAAGCATGGGGGTGGCAACATCATGCTTTGGGGCTGTTTCTCTGCAAAGGGAACAGGACTACTGATCCGTGTACATGAAAGAATTAATGGGGCCATGTATCGTGAGATTTTGAGTGCAAACCTCCTTCCATCAGCAAGGGCATTGAAGATGAAATGTGGCTGGGTCTTTCAGCATGACAATGATCCCAAACACACCGCCCGGGCAACGAAGGAGTGGCTTCGTAAGAAGCATTTCAAGGTCCTGGAGTGGCCTAGCCAGTCTCCAGATCTCAACCCCATAGAAAACCTTTGGAGGGAGTTGAAAGTCCGTGTTGCCCAGCGACAGCCCCAAAACATCACTGCTCTAGAGGAGATCTGCATGCAGGAATGGGCCAACATACCAGCAACAGTGTGTGGCAACCTTGTGAAGACTTACAGAAAACGTTTGACCTCTGTCATTGCCAACAAAGGATATATAACAAAGTATTGAGATGAACTTTTGATATTGACCAAATACTTATTTTCCACCATAATTTGCAAATAAATTATTTGCAAATCAGACAATGTGATTGTCTGGATTTGTTTCCACATTTTGTCTCTCATAGTTGAGGTATACCTATGATGAAAATTACAGGCCTCTCTCATCTTCTTAAGTGGGAGAACTTGCACAATTTGTGGCTGACTAAATACTTTTTTTCCACACTGTATAACTGATGTTTCAAATAAATGTATGTATCTAAATGGGTATCCGATGATAATTATTAAAGGGATATGCCAATTTTAGCAAAGAGAGATATGGATCCGTATAATAATGTAATGATAACTATGTTACACATCCTATAGGAGTATCCATATGTGAGACTATACATATACTACGTTTGTAAATATGTAATTATTCAATATATAGTATCATGCATTGGATCAGTCTACTCATGTGCCTCCTTTTGTGTAACACACTTTACACACATTAATTGATGTAATATGTGTGTTTTTAACACATAACTAGGCTCTTTGTTTACTAAAATTGTTCCCGAATGATCAGCATTATAACTTTACCCATTTATGCATGCTGCCCAGTACAATTGGTTAATCACTGTTCTGATTATTGTTAGAATGAACTCCTTAAAGTATCGCCATATTTTTATAGCTAGTTGGTATATTAAATTGTGTGCCACTACGAGTATTGACAACATATATGACATTAAGACTGCGGTACGAGCACCAAGACATATAATTTAACTTCATGATAACATACTGATCATTATAATGTGTAATATATGTTATCCAGGTACTCTTAAGTCATTATGTTTAGTCTAATTAGACCATGCAATTTAATATGTGTTGTTTATATATTGATGGATGTATTGGAGGGGGTCTAAAAGAGACTGGCAGTTTTTCTGTCAACTATATCAGATGAGATTTGTGGCTGATCTTAGCTGACAACGGACTTGGTGTGCGCGATTTATAGGTATGTTCAGCTGTCAAAGCTCAACCTGAATCGTCTCTTCCTCCTCCCTTTCTGTGACATCACAGATACATTTTAACCAACGATAATTGAGGTGCAGAACACGCCCACGCCGACACTACATGATCAACTTTGATTGGTCGTGTGGCGGGTCGTTGCACACATCTGACTGGTGATTGGAGGATTATGATCATCACTGACAGTACTTAAATGGGTGGCACTTGGGCTTCGGCTTGTCCTCATTCACATTGAAAAAGGCCACTACCTAGGCTGAAACACGTTTGTGTGTTAAATTTTAATACTCAGCTCATGTTTATCACCCCTGGCACCTGATGCCAATGACTGCTGATATCGGCCAGGAAACAGGGGTGTGATTTCATTAATTTATTTTAGTATTTGTTGGCTATTTAGGTACTGTTTTATCTCATAGAGGGGTTTCCCTCATTTAATTTTAACAATTAATAATAAAGTTTGTTTATTTTAACTTAATGTACTCATTTCTAGGAAAAAGTGTTATTTGAACCCCTACTGTTTCTCTCTTTTTTGTTTAATGCTAATGTTATTGGGGGTAGCACCGGATTAATTCTTAGTATCAGTTAATTTTTTCCTATGTCCACTAGGTCCTAGTGCCAGTATACTTGTTCTCTCAGAGGGCAGATAAAACCTTTTTCAAGAATTCAATGAATGCAATGTCTTGTGGACCCAGGACATACTTGAAAACGAGAGAAATCTCAATGTATCCTTCCTGGTAAAATATTTTATAAATAAATAAATAAGAATTTTGGTTCGAATCTGTCCAAAATCCCTGGATTCAGAACAATATTTCTCAGGGATATCGAATTGAATTCAGAATACGACCTCCCATGGGGATATTTTTTCTCACCCATATTCCAAAACATCCTATAAAAGCCCAAGCATTTCTAAAATCTGTTTCGGATCTCGAAAATATGGGAGTAATTGTCCCAATACCTTTACAGGAACAAGGGATGGGATCTTATTCAAATCTCTTCTTTGTGTCGAAAAAGGAAAATTCTTTCAGACCAATTCTGAATCTGGAAACTCTAAACAAATATGTAAGATTTTCAACTTTCAAAATGGAAACTATATGGACTATTCTGCCTTTTGTTCAGCAATGTCACTTTATGTCCACAATAGATTTACAGGATGCTTGTCTTCACATCCCAATCCACCCAGAACATTATCAGTTTCTGAGATTCTCTTTTCTGGAAAAGCATTACCAGTTTGTTGCTCTTCCGTTTGGCCTAGCAACAGCTCCAAGAATATTTACAAAGGTTTTCGGGGTACTTTTATCTGTAATCAGAGCACAGAGTATTGCAGTGTTTCCTTATTTGGGAGATATCTTGGTACTAGCTCAATCTTTTAATTTAGCAGAATCTCATGCAAATCAACTGCTGTTTTTTCTTCAAAGACATGGTTGGAGGATCAATTTACCAAAGAGTTCCTTGATACCTCAAACAACAGTCACCTTTTTAGGTTTCCATATAGATTCAGAGTCCATGACTCTTTCGTTAACAGAAAAGAGACAAATAAAATTGGTTTCAGCTTGTCTAAACCTTTGATCTCTTTTATTCCCTTCAATATCTATGTGTATGCAAGTATGATTGCAACAACGGACAGGATCCCCTTTGCTCGTTTTCATATGAGACCTCTTCAACTTTGTATGCTACGCCAATAGTGCAAGAATTATACTCAAATATCACAGCAAATATTCTTAGATCCGAATACTCACCTTTCTCTGACTTAGTGGTTAAATCACCACTCTATTCTTCAGGGGGCTTCCTTTGCTTGTTCTACCTGTTCTGTGATCACCAAAGATGAAGTCTTACAGGTTGGGGAGCTGTCTGGGGGGTCTCTGACAGAACAAGGAGTTTGGAATCCTCGGGAGGTGAGGCTACCAATCAATATCTTGGAACTCTGTGCTCTTTTCAGGGCCCTTCAGGCTTGGCCTCTATTGAAAAAAAAAACTTATCTCCATTTTCAGACAGGCAGGTAATATCACAACAGTGACCCATGTCAATCATCAAGGGGGAACTCGAAGTTCCCTAGCCATGATAGAGGTAGCTCGAATCCTTTCTTGAGCAGAAACCAATTCCTGCCTCATCACTGTGATTCATGTCCCAGGTATAGACAACTGGGAGGCAGATTACCTACATCCGGGAAAGTGGTCTCTCCCCCAAGATGTGTTCTATCTTATTGTACAACTTTGGGGCCTACCAGAAATAGATCTGATGGCCTCTCGCTTAAACAAGAAACTTCCCAGTTACCTTGCGAATTTGCAGGGATCCTCAGGCAGAGGTGTTGGATGACGTAGCAGTGCCCTGGTCTTACCAGTCTGCTTATATGGTCTCCCCTCTGGGTCTGCTTCCCAGAGTAATTTTAAAAAAAATAAATGGAACGGTAATCTGTAATCCTGATAGCCAAAGAGTGGGCTCACAGGATTTAGTATGCAGATAAGGTTCGTATATATATCTTCCTCTAAGGCCAGATCTGATGTCTCAAGGTCCCGTCTTCCATCCAGATCTAAAGTCTCTAAACTTAATGGCATGGAAATTTAACGCTTAGATCTCAGTCATAGAGGATTCTCTGACCCTGTGATTAACACTATGATTCAGGCATGCATGCCTGTTTCTCGAAATATCACAAAGTTTGGAAAGTTTAAATTTCATGGTGTTCTACTCATGATTATTCCTAACATTCTTTTAGCATTCCAAGGATTCTATAGTTTCTTCAGGATAGTTTAGATAAGGGTTTATCGGCCAGTACCTTGAAAGGACAAATCTCTGCCCTTTCTGTAATTGGTTTTCCTTTCTGAAAATTGCTAATCTTCCTGATATTCATTGTTTTGTTCAGGCTCTAATCCGGATTAAACCTGTTATTAGATTTATTTCTCCTCCTTGGAGTCTCAACCTAGTATTAAAAGTCTTACAGACTCCTCCCTTTGAGCCTATGCATTAATTAGATATTAATCTACTTTCTTGGAAGGTGTTGTGTCTTTTGGCTTTCTCTTCTGCTAAAAGAGTTTTTGAATTGTTTGCTCTCTCTCTCTTGTGAGTCTCCTTATCTGATTTTTCATCAGGATAAGGTTGTTTTACAAACTTCTTTTCAATTTTTACCTAAAGTTGTTAACTCACACAACATTAAAAGGGAAATTATTGTTCTTTCCTTGTGTCCTAATCCTAAAAATGCTACTGAAAAAGCTTTGCATTCTTTGAATGTTGTTAGAGCATCAAAATATTATGTTGATGCTACTAAGGATTTCAGAAAGACTTCTAGTCTGTTTGTTCTGTTTTCTGGTCCTAAAAAAAGCCAGAAGGCCTTCGCTATTTCTTTAGCTTCTTGGTTGAAACTTTTGATTCACAAAGTTTATTTGGAGGCAGGTCAGTCTCCACCTCAGAGACAGCTCATTCTACTAGATCGGTTGCCACATTTTGGGCTTTCAAGAATGAGGCTTCAGTTGATCAAAAAAGCAGCCACTTGGTATTCTCTGCATACCTTTACTAAATTTTACCATTTCAATGTTTTGCCTTGTCAGAAGCAGATTTTGGTAGAAAAGTTTTTCAGGCAGTTGTCTCAGTTTGATAATGGTGCCTATAATTTTGAGTTTTTTGGGAATTTTATTTTGTTTAAAGCACATCTTTTTTT
>NC_069500.1:471128759-471148759 GCF_027579735.1 Bombina bombina | reverse complement strand
TGGACCACAGGTTCTCAATGGGGTTCAGATCAGGTGAACAAGGAGGCCATGTCATTAGATTTTCTTCTTTTATACCCTTTCTTGCCAGCCACGCTGTGGAGTACTTGGACGTGTGTGATGGAGCATTGTCCTGCATGAAAATCATGTTTTTCTTGAAGGATGCAGACTTCTTCCTGTACCACTGCTTGAAGAAGGTGTCTTCCAGAAACTGGCAGTAGGACTGGGAGTTGAGCTTGACTCCATCCTCAACCCGAAAAGGCCCCACAAGCTCATCTTTGATGATACCAGCTCAAACCAGTACTCCACCTCCACCTTGCTGGCGTCTGAGTCGGCCTGGAGCTCTCTGCCCTTTACCAGTCCAGCTACGGGCCCATCCATCTGGCCCATCAAGACTCACTCTCATTTCATCAGTCCATAAAACCTTAGCAAAATCAGTCTTGAGATATTTCTTGGCCTAGTCTTGACGTTTCAGCTTGTGTGTCTTGTTCAGTGGTGGTCGTCTTTCAGCCTTTCTTACCTTGGCCATGTCTCTGAGTATTGCACACCTTGTGCTTTTGGGCACTCCAGTGATGTTGCAGCTCTGAAATATGGCCAAACTGGTGGCAAGTGGCATCTTGGCAGCTGCACGCTTGACTTTTCTCAGTTCATGGGCAGTTATTTTGCGCCTTGGTTTTTCCACACGCTTCTTGCGACCCTGTTGACTATTTTGAATGAAACGCTTGATTGTTCGATGATCATGCTTCAGAAGCTTTGCAATTTTAAGAGTGCTGCATCCCTCTGCAATATATCTCACTATTTTTGACTTTTCTGAGCCTGTCAAGTCCTTCTTTTGACCCATTTTGCCAAAGGAAAGGAAGTTGCCTAATAATTATGCACACCTGATATAGGGTGTTGATGACATTAGACCACACCCCTTCTCATTACAGAGATGCACATCACCTAATATGCTTAATTCGTAGTAGGCTTTCGAGCCTATACAGCTTGGAGTAAGACAACATGCATAAAGAGGATGATGTGGTCAAAATACTCATTTGCCTAATAATTCTGCACTCCCTGTAGGTAAAAATTTAAATGAAGTTCGCAAAACCGCCTTATCCTGATGAAAAATCAGAAAAGGAGACTCACAAGAAAGAGCAGATAATTCAGAAACTCTTCTAGCAGAAGAGATGGCCAAAAGAAACAAAACTTTCCAAAAAAGTAATTTAATATCCAGCGAATGCATAGGTTCAAACAGAGGAGCTTGAAGAGCCCCCAGAACCAAATTCAAACTCCAAGGAGGAGAAATTGACTTAATGACAGGTTTTATACGAACCAAAGCCTGTACAAAACAATGAATATCAGGAAGATTAGCAATCTTTCTGTGAAAAAGAACAGAAAGAGCAGAGATTTGTCCTTTCAAGGAACTTGCAGACAAACCTTTATCCAAACCATCCTGAAGAAACTGTAAAATTCTAGGAATTCTAAAAGAATGCCAAGAAAAATGATGAGAAGAACACCAAGAAATGTAAGTCTTCTAGACTCGATAATATATCTTCCTAGACACAGATTTACGAGCCTGTAACATAGTATTAATGACGGAGTCAGAGAAACCTCTATGACTGAGAATCAAGCGTTCAATCTCCATACCTTCAAATTTAAGGATTTGAGATCCTGATGGAAAAAAGGACCTTGCGATAGAAGGTCTGGTCTTAACGGAAGAGTCCACGGTTGGCAAGTAGCCATCCGAACAAGATCCGCATACCAAAACCTGTGAGGCAATACTGGAGCCACCAGCAGAACAAACGAGCGCTCCTTTAGAATCTTGGAAATCACTCTTGGAAGAAGAACTAGAGGCGGAAAGATATAGGCAGGATGATATTTCCAAGGAAGTGACAATGCATCCACTGCTTCCGCCTGAGGATCCCTGGATCTGGACAGATACCTGGGAAGCTTCTTGTTTAGATGAGAAGCCATCAGATCTATTTCTGGAAGTCCCCACATTTGAACAATCTGAAGAAATACCTCTGGGTGAAGAGACCATTCGCCCGGATGTAATGTTTGGCGACTGAGATAACCCGCTTCCCAATTGTCTATACCTGGGATATGAACCGCAGATATTAGACAGGAGCTGGATTCCGCCCATACAAGTATTCGAGATACTTCTTTCATAGCCAGAGGACTGTGAGTCCCTCCTTGATGATTGACATATGCCACGGTTGTGACATTGTCTGTCTGAAAACAAATGAACGACTCTCTCTTTAGAATAGGCCATGACTGAAGAGCTCTGAAAATCGCACGGAGTTCCAAAATGTTGATTGGTAATCTCGCCTCCTGAGATTCCCAAACCCCTTGTGCTGTCAGAGACCCCCATACAGCTCCCCAACCTGTCAGACTTGCATCTGTTGAGATCACAGTCCAGGTCGGAAGAACAAAAGAAGCCCCCTGAACTAAATGATGATGGTCGGTCCACCACGTTAGAGAGTGTCGTACAATCGGTTTTAAAGATATTAATTGTGATATCTTTATATAATCCTTGCACCACTGGTTCAGCATACAGAGCTGAAGAGGTCGCATGTGAAAACGAGCAAAGGGGATTGCGTCCGATGCAGCAGTCATAAGACCTAGAATTTCCATGCATAAGGCTACCGAAGGGAATGATTGAGACTGAAGGTTTCGACAAGCTGAAACCAATTTTAGACGTCTCTTGTCCGTTAGAGACAGAGTCATGGACACTGAATCTATCTGGAAACCTAAAAAGGTTACCCTTGTCTGAGGAATCAACGAACTCTTTGGTAAATTGATCCTCCAACCATGTTCTCGAAGAAACGATACAAGTCGATTTGTATGAGATTCTGCTAAATGTGAAGACTGAGCAAGTACCAAGATATCTTCCAAATAAGGAAATACCACAATACCCTGTTCTCTGATTACAGATAGAAGGGCACCGAGAACCTTTGTAAAAATCCTTGGAGCTGTTGCTAGGCCAAACGGCAGAGCCACAAACTGGTAATGCTTGTCTAGAAAAGAGAATCTCAGAAACTGATAGTGATCTGGATGAATCGGAATATGCAGATATGCATCTTGTAAATCTATTGTGGACATATAATGCCCTTGCTGAACAAAAGGCAGGATAGTCCTTATAGTTACCATTTTGAATGTTGGTATCCTTACATAACGATTCAATATTTTTAAATCCAGAACTGGTCTGAAGGAATTCTCCTTCTTTGGTACAATGAAGAGATTTGAGTAAAACCCCAGCCCCTGTTCCAAAACTGGAACTGGCACAATTACTCCAGCCAACTCTAGATCTGAAACACATTTCAGAAATGCTTGAGCCTTCACTGGATTTATTGGGACACAGGAAAGAAAAAATCTTCTTGCAGGAGGCCTTATCTTGAAGCCTATTCTGTACCCTTGTGAAACAATATTCTGAATCCAAAGATTGTGAATCGAATTGATCCAAATTTCTTTGAAAAAACGTAATCTGCCCCCTACCAGCTGAGCTGGAATGAGGGCCGCACCTTCATGTGGACTTGGGAGCTGGCTTTGGCTTCCTAAAAGGCTTGGATTTATTCCAGACTGGAGATGGTTTCCAAACTGATACTGCTCCTGTAGGGGAAGGATCAGGTTTTTGTTCCTTATTGTGACGAAAGGAACGAAAACGATTAGCAGACCTAAATTTACCTTTAGATTTTTTATCCTGTGGTAAAAAAGTTCCTTTCCCCCCAGTAACAGTTGAAATAATAGAATCCAACTGTGAACCAAACAATTTATTACCTTGGAAAGAAAGGGAAAGCAAAGTTGACTTAGAAGACATATCAGCATTCCAAGTTTTAAGCCATAAAGCTCTTCGAGCTAAAAGAGCTAAAGACATATACCTGACATCAACCCTAATGATATCAAAGATGGCATCACAAATAAAGTTATTAGCATGTTGAAGAAGATTAACAATGCTATGAGTATTATGATCTGTTACTTGTTGTGCTAAAGCTTCCAACCAGAAAGTTGAAGCTGCAGCAACATCCGCCAAAGATATAGCAGGTCTAAGAAGATTACCTGAACATAAGTAAGCTTTTCTTAGAAAGGATTCAATTTTCCTATCTAAAGGATCCTTAAAGGAAGTACTATCTGCCGTAGGAATAGTAGTACATTTAGCAATTGTGGAGATAGCCCCATCAACCTTAGGGATTTTGTCCCAAAACTCTAATCTGTCAGATGGCACAGGATATAATTGCTTAAACCGTTTAGAAGGAGTAAATGAATTACCCAAATTATTCCATTCCCTAGAAATTACTTTAGAAATAGCATCAGGGACGGGAAAAACCTCTGGAATATCTACAGGAGGTTTAAAAACTGTATTCAAATGTTTAGATTTAGTATCAAGAGGACCAGATTCCTCTATTTCTAATGCAATTAAGACTTCTTTAAGTAAAGAACGAATAAATTCCATTTTAAATAAATATGAAGATTTATCAGTATCAACCTCTGAAACAGAATCCTCTGAACCAGAAAAATCATTATCAGAATCAGAATGATGATGTTCATTTAAAAATTCATCTGAAAAATGAGAAGTTTTAAAAAACTTTTTACGTATACTAGAAGGGGGAATAACAGACATAGCCTTCTTAATAGATTTAGAAACAAAATCTCTTATGTTAACAGGAACACCCTGAATATTAGATGTTGATGGAACAGCAACAGGTAATGGAACATTACTAAAGGAAATCTTATCTGCATTAACAAGTTTGTCATGATATTCATTACAAACAACAGCCGGAGGAACAGTTACCATAAGTTTACAACAAATACACTTATCCTTGGTAGATCCAGCATCAGGCAGCAATTTTCCAGAAGTATCTTCTGATTCAGGGTCAATCTGAGACATCTTGCAATATGTAATAGAAAAAACAACATATAAAGCAAAATTGATCAAATTCCTTAAATGACAGTTTCAGGAATGGGAAAAAATGCTAATGAACAAGCTTCTAGCAAGCAGAAGCAAATAAACAATGAGACTTAAATAATGTGCAGACAATAATGACGCCCAGATTTTTTAGCGCCAAAAAAGACGCCCACATTATTTGGCGCCTAAATGCTTTAAGTGCCATAAATGACGCCACATCCGGTGACGCCGACATTTTTGGCGCAAAAACGTCAAAAAAATGACGCAACTTCCGGCGACAGGTATGACGCCGGAAATGACAAAGAAAATTTTTTGCACCAAAAAAGGCCGCGCCAAGAATTACGCAATAAAAAGAAGCATTTTCAGCCCCCGCGAGCCTAACAGCCCACAGGAAAAAAAGTCAAATTTTAAGGTAAGAAAAATTGATTATTCAAATGCATTATCCCAAATAATGAAACTGACTGTCTGAAATAAGGAATGTTGAACATCCTGAATCAAGGCAAATAAATGTTTAAACACATATATTTAGAACTTTATATAAAAGTGCCCAACCATAGCTTAGAGTGTCACAAAAATAAGACTTACTTACCCCAGGACACTCATCTACATGTAGTAGAAAGCCAAACCAGTACTGAAACGAGAATCAGTAGAAGTAATGGTATATATATAAGAGTATATCGTCGATCTGAAAAGGGAGGTAAGAGATGAATCTCTACGACTGATAACAGAGAACCTATGAAATAGACCCCGTAGAAGGAGATCATTGAATTCAAATAGTCAATACTCTCTTCACATCCCTCTGACATTCACTGCACACTGAGAGGAAAACCGGGCTCCAGCCTGCTGCGAAGCGCATATCAACGAAGAATCTAGCACAAACTTACTTCACCACCTCCATGGGAGGCAAAGTTTGTAAAACTGATTTGTGGGTGTGGTGAGGGGTGTATTTATAGGCATTTTGAGGTTTGGGAAACTTTGCCCCTCCTGGTAGGAATGTATATCCCATACGTCACTAGCTCATGGACTCTTGCTAATTACATGAAAGAAATATATATATATATATATACATATATATACATACATATATATATATATATATATATACATATATATATATATATATATATATATATATACATATATATATACATATATATATACATATATATATACACATATATATATACACATATATATATATACATATATATATATATACATATATATATATATATACATATATATATATATATACATATATATATACATATATATATACATATATATATATATATACATATACATATATATACATATATATACATATATATATATACATATAGCAAAACAGGAAACAGCACTCTCTGGACTTAAGTAAAAAACAAGTAGTTTATTCAGTAACGTTTCGGGGAATGCTCCCCTTCATCAGACCAACAACATACAAGTGAGACAAACATTTAAGCATACACAAACCCCTCCCCCTAGTGCAAAAAACCGCCAAAAATGGTTGCCATAGTAACCAAGCAACCAGTTCAAAGTAAATACATTTACCAATGCAACAATGACATCAAAGAAACCAGATCATTATGGTTAATTAGCATCAGGTCAATTAGCAAATCAACACATCATCCTACCACATAATCCACCTGCTGTATATTAGTACTTCTAATACCCCAGTGGCAGTGTGTCCTTTTAAAGAGACATATCACAATATTATTAGCTAAGTACAGGAACACAAGAATGTGTAGAAAAAAGGGGTTAAAAAAAAACAAAAACGTTTAGTTAAACCTCGGCACCTCAACATATTGAAATGCAATTCACGTAATGCACTTATAGTAAATGCCTAACTCATAATACCCGTACTACATAGTCAAGGGTCATGTGTACCATAAATGCTATAGAAGCAAATAGCAGAAAACTCGTTATACAGATACCTCAAACGATGTGACCGTATTACATGCACAAAGTGTAGCACGACCTATGTAATCACCCTGTTCAGCATCGGACCAACCTCGCGCTGAATCTAGCACAGCTACTAGCGGAACAACAAAGGATATGCGCATGCGTGGAAACCCGGCACAGTCCAGCCCCCAATGCTCCAGCTAGGTACACAATAGGATAGAAAGGACAAGCCCCCACACCGGACAAACAGAGTTAATAAAATGGCATGGTAAGAGGGCCCCAAGGTACTACTAAGGGAAGGAAGGGTCCGGGTCATGAACGTAATAAATGCAGCAGGATATGCAGTAGAAGATAGTTCAACATCCCTAATACCCAGATATCAGGAGTCACCCACTTAGGTCTAGTAACCCAGCTAGTTCAGTCTGACATACACGATGAGAGGGGTATATGCGTCTGTTATTTCTAACCTGTCAGCACCGGTCTTGCGGTCAAGACACCCATTGTCCGTGCATAGGCAATTTTACAGGGTCACAAAAAGGATGTCTATAAGTGTGCGCATGCGTGTAAGCCATGCCCAGTCAATTATTACTGTGTAAGGCAAGGTCCCTGATAGGCCGTCTGGGACAAGCCCCTATCCCTGTGTGAGTGACAGTTTTGCTATGAGATAGGGGGGCAGGGGTCCAAAGTCAAAAGATATGTCGGTCACAGTATGTTTCAGGCTGATGCTGTGATTACAGGTTTGCTAGAGCCCGGTGGCCCAGAATTATAAGGATCGCTATAGAGGAAAAGAGACCCCTAAACTAATGTGAATAAATACATAGTACAGGCAGGTCCCATCCCCCTAGATACAGAAAATACTAGTGCTAACAGGGTTACGTAGTGCAAGGTTAGTAGCACCAGCACTCAGTGATGTGTCAACACTGCGGTGTGCATCAAAAGTAACATCCACTAATATACATAACAGAAACAACCTAAATAAGGGTACACCCATTGGGCACCCCTCCTGGAGGATAAATATGGGCAGAGCCTACAGACAATCAGCAACCAGACTTCATGAACCCACTGTGGATAAAAGAATGCAAACATAGTATCAGATACTGTACAAACTAAATTAATCCCCTTAGAAAGATACAACCAGATACATTAGAAGCGTACACAGCTTAGTTCATAAAAAAACAATGCCAGTCTATCCCCATGTTCAAACCTCTGGGGTGTATAGTGTCCAGTTTGAAAATCCACTCGGCCTCCTTCTGTAAGAGACGGGTGTCCCTGTCACCTCCCCTAGGCATTGGGGGTACATGATCGATGAGTTTAAATCTCAGGTCCGCCACAGAGTGACCCTTCTCCATAAAATGTCTGGCCACCGGTTGGTCACTCTTGCCTTTCTCAATTGCCGTCCGGATGGCACTCCTGTGATTAGCCATCCTTTTCTTAATGTCATCTGACGTCTTACCTATATAGAATAGGCCACAGTTGCAATTCAGCATGTACACCACAAATTTTGTGGTACACGTAAGGAAATACTTGATCTTGTAGCTCGTGTTATTGTGTGGATGTTTGAATTGCTTGCATTGCAGCATGGCGTTACACGTTACACAACTCGGGCACTTGAAGGAGCCCCTTTTGGTGTTTGTCTTGACCTTGCTGTAGCTATCAGTTGGATCAGTGTTCATTAAGATGTCTTTTAGGTTTCTTCCCCTCTTATATCCAATTCTGGGTGGTCCATAGTCGTGGTATGGTAATGATGGATCAGTCTGGACAATATCCCATTTCTCTTTTAAAGTAACTCCTAGTGTTCTCGTGCTAGGGGTGTATGCAGTGACAAAATTCATCCTCTTCTGTTGGTCTCTTTTTGGCATTTTCATGCTCAACTGGGCCCTTGCTTCCTTTATAGTGTTACCATTGTATCCTCTGCTGTAAAACCGTGATTCCATTTCTTTCAGTTGTACCTCACGGTTTTCCTCTGATGTGTTATTGCGGATGACTCTCAGCAGCTGTGCCTTAGGGATGGCTTTTATGAGTGATCTTGGATGGTAACTAGAAGCATGTAGCAGTGTGTTTCTGTCGGTAGACTTTTTAAATAAGGTGGTACCCAATCTGTTGTTTATCTTATAAATTCTTAGATCCAGGAAATCCACTTCATTGTAGCTGGACACTTCCTTCAATTGAACCTGTCCCCCTATTGTGTTCAGGGATTTGACCCACTCGCCAAAGGACTCAATCGTGCCTCTCCAGACCACAACGATATCGTCAATGTAGCGCTTGTAAAAGCGTACTTGTTGATTGTCATATACCTTGAACACCTTTTCCTCCATATGTTCCATGAATAAGTTTGCAAAAGTAGGTGCCATATTCGAGCCCATGGCCGTTCCCATGAGCTGAAGATAAAATCTCCTTTCGAATTTAAAGTAGTTCAGCTTAAGACATAGAGATAGAAGTTCAATAATAAAGCTGGTAGGGGGACCCACATATGGGCATCTTTCAAGGCAGTTGGTAATTATCTCCATCCCCATTTCGTGCGGTATAATAGTATAGAGGCTTGTGACGTCAAGACTGGCAAGCACGTCTCCTGGTTCTATGTCAGATATGTCAGTGAGATATGCAATGAGTGTGGTGGAGTCTCTTAGGTATGAGCGCATGTTTACAACCAGTGGTTGTAGCATAGAGTCAACATATTTAGCCAGGGGTTGTAGGAGTGACCCCCGTGCTGAGACAATGGGGCGTCCAGGTGGATGTACCAATTGTTTGTGTATCTTGGGGAGTGTATAGAGAATTGGCCTGACTGGGTTGTTAGTGGTTAGCCATTCCTTGGTGGTAGGGTCTATCCAGTTCATTTGTGCTGCATGTTCAATAACTGAGTCAATCCGTGCTTTATAGGTAATCGTGGGGTCACAAGGTAAGGCTTTGTAGGTTGAGACATCCGCCAGTTGTTTATCTATTTCAGTCTTATAATCTTGATAATCCTGCAGAACAACCGCACCACCCTTGTCCGCTGGGCGTATGACAATGGTAGAGTCATTTCTAAGGGATTGAACAGCTTCCCAGTCAGTTGTTGTCATATTATTTCTAGTTAGGCCTTGCTCCCTCTGTCCCAATCTTTGTTGGATAAGGCGAGTATAGGTTCTAATACTTGGATTCGTTGTGGGTGGTTCAAATGTACTTGGTTTCTTAAAGGGGTGTCTGTTTTCTTCCAATCCCTTTCCCTGGAAAAAGTCACCCAATTTCAGCTGCCTCTGGAAACGCATACTGTCAATATAAGTAGTGAAGTCATCAGCCTTAGTTGTGGGTACAAAGGAGAGGCCCTTCATAAGTACCCGCCTTTCGTTGTCATTCAGGACATGCTGGCTAAGATTGACCGTTACATCCTCCTCCTCCTGCGGGGTAGTGGGGGTCTTCTTCCAAAATCCGCCCCTGCGTGTATGCGGTCTTCGCCCCTTCCCCTGGAGCGGGTGGTAATGCCTAAAAAAGGCTGAGTGCTGTGCTGGTTCTCATTCTCCTGTGGCCGGTCACCCGAGTAATCCGTGTCAGAGCCAGAACTTGAATCCACCGTGTTCAGTTGTCGGTGTGCATATGTTCTAAACCTTCTTTGTCTTCTTGGCTGGTACTGGGCTCTTTCAACCGGTCCAAGTGTCCATCGGTAAACCTTTTTATCCTTATAATCCTCCATAACATAACCAAGTTTTTTGTTTTTGAAGGCAATTAAGGCATTGTTGTATTCCCGTAGTTGTGTGTTAATCTTGTCCATCCAGTTCTCTGATTTGTCCTGCATCAGGATCTGGCCTTTAACTTCCTCCAAAATGCTGATATCATCCTTTGCTTTTTGCATCTGACATCTGACTTCCTCGACCACTAGCAAGATCAAATCAAGGGAACATTTATTCAATATCGCTACCCATTTCCTGCAGAAGTCAGAGTTCTGTCTGCCTATGGTGGGCACATTGTTGATTCTAAAGCCTCTAGGTATCAGTCTCTTTCTATGGTACTCAGAAAGGTAAATGCCATGAAGTTTAAGATCCACCTCTTTTTTCTTCAATTTGATGAGTTGATTGTACACAGTCACAGCATTTTCCGCTGGATCTTCAGGTAGTAAGGTGTCAAACAGTATCCTTGCTGCATCCAAGTCACTCATGGATAGTGTCTCTGCACCCTCCACATCAGCTGGAATAGTGGCTGTGGCCTGCGTGGGTTCAATGTGCTCCATTGTTGCTTTAGTAGTACCAATTAGTCCCCAGTGAATACCCACATCGTGGTGATGATACAATGTTAAAACACAAGTCCGGTAGTACAACAGAGTGAGGGATCTGATGTGTCACTAGCTGGTGGATGCACTATTCCAGCTGATGTGGAGGGTGCAGAGACACTATCCATGAGTGACTTGGATGCAGCAAGGATACTGTTTGACACCTTACTACCTGAAGATCCAGCGGAAAATGCTGTGACTGTGTACAATCAACTCATCAAATTGAAGAAAAAAGAGGTGGATCTTAAACTTCATGGCATTTACCTTTCTGAGTACCATAGAAAGAGACTGATACCTAGAGGCTTTAGAATCAACAATGTGCCCACCATAGGCAGACAGAACTCTGACTTCTGCAGGAAATGGGTAGCGATATTGAATAAATGTTCCCTTGATTTGATCTTGCTAGTGGTCGAGGAAGTCAGATGTCAGATGCAAAAAGCAAAGGATGATATCAGCATTTTGGAGGAAGTTAAAGGCCAGATCCTGATGCAGGACAAATCAGAGAACTTGATGGACAAGATTAACACACAACTACGGGAATACAACAATGCCTTAATTGCCTTCAAAAACAAAAAACTTGGTTATGTTATGGAGGATTATAAGGATAAAAAGGTTTACCGATGGACACTTGGACCGGTTGAAAGAGCCCAGTACCAGCCAAGAAGACAAAGAAGGTTTAGAACATATGCACACCGACAACTGAACACGGTGGATTCAAGTTCTGGCTCTGACACGGATTACTCGGGTGACCGGCCACAGGAGAATGAGAACCAGCACAGCACTCAGCCTTTTTTAGGCATTACCACCCGCTCCAGGGGAAGGGGCGAAGACCGCATACACGCAGGGGCGGATTTTGGAAGAAGACCCCCACTACCCCGCAGGAGGAGGAGGATGTAACGGTCAATCTTAGCCAGCATGTCCTGAATGACAACGAAAGGCGGGTACTTATGAAGGGCCTCTCCTTTGTACCCACAACTAAGGCTGATGACTTCACTACTTATATTGACAGTATGCGTTTCCAGAGGCAGCTGAAATTGGGTGACTTTTTCCAGGGAAAGGGATTGGAAGAAAACAGACACCCCTTTAAGAAACCAAGTACATTTGAACCACCCACGACGAATCCAAGTATTAGAACCTATACTCGCCTTATCCAACAAAGATTGGGACAGAGGGAGCAAGGCCTAACTAGAAATAATATGACAACAACTGACTGGGAAGCTGTTCAATCCCTTAGAAATGACTCTACCATTGTCATACGCCCAGCGGACAAGGGTGGTGCGGTTGTTCTGCAGGATTATCAAGATTATAAGACTGAAATAGATAAACAACTGGCGGATGTCTCAACCTACAAAGCCTTACCTTGTGACCCCACGATTACCTATAAAGCACGGATTGACTCAGTTATTGAACATGCAGCACAAATGAACTGGATAGACCCTACCACCAAGGAATGGCTAACCACTAACAACCCAGTCAGGCCAATTCTCTATACACTCCCCAAGATACACAAACAATTGGTACATCCACCTGGACGCCCCATTGTCTCAGCACGGGGGTCACTCCTACAACCGCTGGCTAAATATGTTGACTCTATGCTACAACCACTGGTTGTAAACATGCGCTCATACCTAAGAGACTCCACCACACTCATTGCATATCTCACTGACATATCTGACATAGAACCAGGAGACGTGCTTGCCAGTCTTGACGTCACAAGCCTCTATACTATTATACCGCACGAAATGGGGATGGAGATAATTACCAACTGCCTTGAAAGATGCCCATATGTGGGTCCCCCTACCAGCTTTATTATTGAACTTCTATCTCTATGTCTTAAGCTGAACTACTTTAAATTCGAAAGGAGATTTTATCTTCAGCTCATGGGAACGGCCATGGGCTCGAATATGGCACCTGCTTTTGCAAACTTATTCATGGAACATATGGAGGAAAAGGTGTTCAAGGTATATGACAATCAACAAGTACGCTTTTACAAGCGCTACATTGACGATATCGTTGTGGTCTGGAGAGGCACGATTGAGTCCTTTGGCGAGTGGGTCAAATCCCTGAACACAATAGGGGGACAGGTTCAATTGAAGGAAGTGTCCAGCTACAATGAAGTGGATTTCCTGGATCTAAGAATTTATAAGATAAACAACAGATTGGGTACCACCTTATTTAAAAAGTCTACCGACAGAAACACACTGCTACATGCTTCTAGTTACCATCCAAGATCACTCATAAAAGCCATCCCTAAGTCACAGCTGCTGAGAGTCATCCGCAATAACACATCAGAGGAAAACCGTGAGGTACAACTGAAAGAAATGGAATCACGGTTTTACAGCAGAGGATACAATGGTAACACTATAAAGGAAGCAAGGGCCCAGTTGAGCATGAAAATGCCAAAAAGAGACCAACAGAAGAGGATGAATTTTGTCACTGCATACACCCCTAGCACGAGAACACTAGGAGTTACTTTAAAAGAGAAATGGGATATTGTCCAGACTGATCCATCATTACCATACCACGACTATGGACCACCCAGAATTGGATATAAGAGGGGAAGAAACCTAAAAGACATCTTAATGAACACTGATCCAACTGATAGCTACAGCAAGGTCAAGACAAACACCAAAAGGGGCTCCTACAAGTGCCCGAGTTGTGTAACGTGTAACGCCATGCTGCAATGCAAGCAATTCAAACATCCACACAATAACACGAGCTACAAGATCAAGTATTTCCTTACGTGTACCACAAAATTTGTGGTGTACATGCTGAATTGCAACTGTGGCCTATTCTATATAGGTAAGACGTCAGATGACATTAAGAAAAGGATGGCTAATCACAGGAGTGCCATCCGGACGGCAATTGAGAAAGGCAAGAGTGACCAACCGGTGGCCAGACATTTTATGGAGAAGGGTCACTCTGTGGCGGACCTGAGATTTAAACTCATCGATCATGTACCCCCAATGCCTAGGGGAGGTGACAGGGACACCCGTCTCTTACAGAAGGAGGCCGAGTGGATTTTCAAACTGGACACTATACACCCCAGAGGTTTGAACATGGGGATAGACTGGCATTGTTTTTTATGAACTAAGCTG
This sequence comes from Bombina bombina, assembly GCF_027579735.1. NCBI lineage: Eukaryota > Metazoa > Chordata > Amphibia > Anura > Bombinatoridae > Bombina > Bombina bombina. The sequence continues at coordinate 471,134,637 of NC_069500.1, read as the reverse complement.
TGTACGCTTCTAATGTATCTGGTTGTATCTTTCTAAGGGGATTAATTTAGTTTGTACAGTATCTGATACTATGTTTGCATTCTTTTATCCACAGTGGGTTCATGAAGTCTGGTTGCTGATTGTCTGTAGGCTCTGCCCATATTTATCCTCCAGGAGGGGTGCCCAATGGGTATAAGGATTAAACAAATTTGTGGAACACAACTGCAGTGTTGAAGCCAAATTTAGTGTTTGTAACACAAGACTGTCTAAACTCTTTATTGAAGGAAAGAGTTCTTTAAAGTCTTGTGGTGTTGCTCAGGAAATAATTCATACAGGTATAGAAACGGTGTTATATTGATTATATGAAATAACTGATAAATACCATAAAGAGATATAATCAGAAAATAGCTTAGTCCATTACCACAAGCAAAAGTGAGTAATATTGTTGCGAATGCACAAACAGCAGATGTATCAAAAGTAGTTGTAACACAGTTGGCAGCGTGGTTAATATATGCTTGTATTAGTTAAAGTCAAGAGAGTTGTTAAATGACAGAACCGCTATTATGTAGTAATTTCCTTTAACTGAAGGCTGAACACAAAGTAGGAGAAACAGTCAATAGTGGTTCAAAAATACGGTAAGAAAGATTTACTACCTTCTCTTCCTTTGAGGCTGTAGAAATGCTGCGGAGTTGCAGAGAAATCAGTGCGGTTACACGCTGACTACAAACGCCGGAGCTGTGTGGGCAGTGACGTCAGTCTAGCGTGGAGGCGGTTGCAGCGATATTAGCCTGTGTGAATCTGCTGCTGTAAATTTATGACTGCAGGTGAATGAGAGAAACGGTTTGTTGGTAATATCTGAATTTTACAAATACCGTTCCTAGTAGATGAACACCTTAAGTTGAAAGTCCTTTTAGGCAGTGAGAGAGGTAGTTGTTTTTAATAACAAAGAATCCTCAATGGCAAATTTCAGCTTATAGAGACATTTGGTTTGTAATCCAGTCTGGTAGTAGAACTACAATACTAAGCACTGAGTGCAAGGTGAGCACCTGATTTAAAGGGAAGACAGCGAATCAATTGGTAGTGGGTGTGACAAGGAAAGAGAAGGGGAGTGTAGGAACAGAACCTTACAGAACCCCCTCGTCAAGGAAGCTGTTCCACAGCGAAAGGTCGAGGTCGGTCAGGATGGCGACGATGGAACAACGACAGAAGTCGTGGAGAATTAATATTAGAAAGAGGTTCCCAAGAATCTTCCTCTGCAGAATAATCTTTCCATCTCACCAAATACTGAAGTACACCTTTTGAAATTCTAGAGTCCAATATGGTTTCAACCTCATATTCTTTACCATCTGAAGCTATATTTGAAGGAGGTAGAAGGACTTGGTCATTCCTAGTGCGGACGTAAGGTTTCAACAAGGAAACGTGAAATGTGGGATGTATCCTTAGAGAGCTGGGAAGCTCTAGTCTGACAGCATTGGCATTAATGACTTTCTGTATAGGAAAAGGTCCAATAAAGAGACTGGCCATTTTCTTAGAAGGGATTTGTAATTTCAAATTCTTTGTAGAAAGCCAAACCAAATCTCCAATTTTGTAGTCAGGAGCTTTACGTCTTCTGAGGTCATAAAAGTGTTTTTGAGACTTTTGAGCTTCAAGGATGTTTTCATGAATGATTTTAAAGTTCTCCTGTAATGAATTGTGCAAATCATCAAGTAAGGGAGAATCTGATGAAGTAGAAGGTAAGAAAGAAAATTTAGGATGATATGCATAGTTAGCAAAGAAGGGGGTCATCTTGATAGAAGAGTTGATTGAGTTATTGTAAGCAAATTCTGCCATTGAGAGGTAATTAATCCAATCAGCCTGATGATAAGAACAGTAACACCGAAGATAATGTTCGAGCCATTGGTTCAACCTCTCAGATTGCCCATTAGTCTGGGGATGGTAGGCTGTGGTAAAACGATGTTCCATCTTAGTGATCTCACATAATTTAAGCCAGAATTTGGAGGTGAATTGTGTCCCTCGGTCAGTTGTTAATATAGAGGGAATGCCATGTAACTTTACAATATGATCAATGAACAAAAAAGCAGTCTCTGAAGAAGTAGGAAGCTTATGAAACGGTATGAAATGAGCCATCTTTGTGAATAAATCAATGACAACAAGTATAGTGGTTTGTTTTTTTGATGGTGGTAATTCAACAATGAAATCCATTGAGATATGATGCCATGGTTTGTTGGAAACTGGTAGAGGCATAAGTAATACAAAAGGAGGTCTCCGCTCAGGTTTAGAAGTGACACAATCCCTGCAAGTGGTAATATATTCAGCTATAGATGATTTCATTTGAGGCCACCAATAAGTACGACTAACCAGATCAAGAGTCCTTAACAGCCCAGGATGACCAGCCAAAGGGGTATCATGGCAGCTCTGTATAATCTGTGTTCTTAAACCATCAGGTACATACAATTTCTCACCTTGGAAATACAGGCCATGAATCTTGAGAAGATTTGGTTCAGGAGGTATAGGTTTGTTTTTACAGAAGTTTTTTAATTCAGATAATATAGTAGAAGTGAAACCAATAAAACATTGGGGAGAAACAATATCTTTCCTGATGGGAGACTCAGTTGGACGAATAGGAAGACGTGATAGGGCGTCTGCTTTAGCATTTTTATTTGCTGGTCTGTAAATAATGGTGAAGTTAAAACGATCAAAATATAAACTCCAGCGAACCTGTCTAGCAGAAAGGGTTTTGTTGGATTGTAAATATTGTAGATTCTTATGATCTGTGTAGATAACAATTGGTAAGACCGTGCCCTCTAGAAGGTGTCTCCAATGTTCAAGAGATCGTCGGATTGCAAGTAATTCCTTATCTCCTATGGCGTAATTACGTTCGGCAGGTGACATAAGTTTGGAGAAGTAAGAAATAGGATGAAGTGGTTCGGATAAAGATTTTTGTTGTGAAAGTACAGCTCCGATTGCATAATCCGAGGAGTCTACTTCTAGGGTATACTGATAAGAAGGATTAGGAAATTGGAGGATAGGTGCAGAAGTGAACCTAGACTTTAAGTGTTGGAATGCATGTTTAGCATCAGAACCCCATAAGAAAGAACTGGAAGAACCGGTTAATATTGTAAGAGGCTTTACTATTTTAGAAAAACCCTTAATAAATTTCCTGTAGTAATTTGCGAAACCAAGGAAACGTTGTAGTTCTTTTCTGGACTTAGGTTCAGGCCAATTCAAAACAGTGTCAACTTTCTGCTTTTGCATTTGGATTCCAGATGGTGAAATATCATAACCCAAGAATGAAACTTCCGTTGTGTGGAATTTACATTTTTCCAATTTAGCGTAAAGTTTATGTGCTCTTAAACGGGCAAGCACCTGTCGGACGTGTTTGACATGTTCATCCATAGTTCTTGAGTAAATGAGGATATCATCCAAATAAATAACTAGACATACGTCAAGGAGATCACGAAACACATCATTTATAAAATGTTGGAAGGTGGCAGGGGCATTGCAAAGGCCAAAAGGCATTACAAGATATTCAAATAAGCCGTACCTAGTCCTAAACGCTGTCAACCATTCGTGACCCTCCTTTATTCGGATGAGATTATATGCCCCTCTTAAGTCAAGCTTAGTGAATATAGTAGCATCAGATAGCCTCTCAATCATTTCGGGAATCAAAGGCAGGGGGTATCTGTTTTTGATAGTGCACTTATTCAGTTCACGATAGTCAATAATTGGCCTCAGACTAGCATCTTTGTTACGCACAAAGAAGAAACCAGCTCCAGCTGGAGAAGTGGAGGGCCTAATAAAGCCTTTTTTCAAGTTCTCTTCAAGATACAATTTGAGATGTTCAAGTTCAGGATTGCTTAATGGGTAAAGATGACCAAAGGGTATCCTAGCTCCAGGTTGAAGATCGATAGGGCAATCATAAACCCTGTGTGGTGGTAAATTCTCTGCTTCGGTCTTACTGAAGACATCTTGAAACTCTAAATACTGAGGAGGTAAACTGTCAGAGTGAATAGTTGAATTTATCAATAAAGGACAAGGAAAACAGGTATTTCTGCAATAATCTGAAGAAAACTTTATTTGAAAAGGAGACCAAATAATATCAGGGTTATGAAGTTGTAACCACTTCAAACCCAAAACCAAAAGGAAATGGGGCGAAGGAAGAACGTCAAATGATAACATTTCAGTATGTCCAGAAATAACAGTAATGATAGGGATGGTCTCATGTGTAATTGGACCTGAAAACATAAGTGACCCATCTATGACTCTAATAGGTATAGGAGTCTTTTTCTTGATGAGTGGTATATTCTTCATAGAGCAGAAATCTTGGTCAATATAATTCCCAGAAGCCCCTGAATCGATAATAGCATCATCAATCTTCAGATGACTTTGTTGTAGCTGTAAGGAAACAGACAAAGTACAATAAGTGGATTGCGATGGAGAATGAAGAGATGTAAATAAGTTGTTGGACTTACTTTTCTTATTTTTTAATAGTATTGAACAGTCCTGGACAGTATGGGAGGAACTAGCGCAATACATGCACAAGTTTTTAACACGTCTACGTTGTTTTTCTTCAAAAGACAAAGGACCTCTAAAAAACCCAATTTCCATAGGTTCTGCTTGAGATTTAGATGTTGAAGAAGAGGTGGTTGTAGCGACATGAAAAGAGGTTTTAGGTTTCAAATCAGTGGAATATTTTTCAGCTTTTCTTTCGCGTAAGCGGCGATCAATTTGAATAGCCATCTTCATGAAAGTATCAAGGGTCTGAGGTAACTCAATTCGGGCAAATTCATCTTTTAATGTTTCTGATAATCCTAAACGGAATTGGTTTCGGAGTGCAACAGGGGTCCAATGAGCGTCTGTGGAGTACTGTTTGAAGTCGGTGATATACTCCTCCACAGGTCTCTTCCCTTGCTTAAGATTCCTTAAACTCATCTCAGCAGTAAGCTGTATATCTGTATCTAGATACATTTCATCCATTGAAGTGAAGAAATCGTCAAGAGAGGCTAAAATTGGGTCCTGGGTTTCAATGAATTTATCAGCCCAGTTTCTTGGATCACCTCTGAGAAAAGAAATGGTTGTCAAAACTTTAACTCTGTCAGTGGGGTATGTTCTAGGTCTCATAGAAAAAAGAAGTTGACAAGCATTTTTAAATTGCCTATAGGCTTTTCTATTCCCAGAGAAAAGGTCAGGAAATGAAACTTGAGGTTCAATAGAGTTGTCAAGCTGATTCCCCTTTAAAGCAATAGAGTCTTTTATAACATTCCTTAGAGCAGTATTTTCAACCTGTAATTCATGTAGGCCTTGTGAGAGCTGATCAACCTTTTGGGTAAGATTATATACAATCTGGCGTAAATCTGCTGGTTCCATAGTTTTCTCAGGCTTAGTATTATATAAGGATTAAACAAATTTGTGGAACACAACTGCAGTGTTGAAGCCAAATTTAGTGTTTGTAACACAAGACTGTCTAAACTCTTTATTGAAGGAAAGAGTTCTTTAAAGTCTTGTGGTGTTGCTCAGGAAATAATTCATACAGGTATAGAAACGGTGTTATATTGATTATATGAAATAACTGATAAATACCATAAAGAGATATAATCAGAAAATAGCTTAGTCCATTACCACAAGCAAAAGTGAGTAATATTGTTGCGAATGCACAAACAGCAGATGTATCAAAAGTAGTTGTAACACAGTTGGCAGCGTGGTTAATATATGCTTGTATTAGTTAAAGTCAAGAGAGTTGTTAAATGACAGAACCGCTATTATGTAGTAATTTCCTTTAACTGAAGGCTGAACACAAAGTAGGAGAAACAGTCAATAGTGGTTCAAAAATACGGTAAGAAAGATTTACTACCTTCTCTTCCTTTGAGGCTGTAGAAATGCTGCGGAGTTGCAGAGAAAT
>NC_069500.1:471056259-471123759 GCF_027579735.1 Bombina bombina | reverse complement strand
TGGCATTTATCGATGTGGTCCGCACTTTAGTAAATCGGCCCCTGAATCTCTACGGTAGGGTGGATTCACTGTCTACCTGAAGCTCCTTTTGGCTACTGAGTAGAACTGAGCATGTGCAGTTGGATTTCTAGCCAATCCAGTAAGAGCACACTGTTGGATAAATACATAGGGCGTGTGGTGCACTTCTTATTGGCTGCACTACACACCTGTCAAACAGTGGGAAAAAAGAAGCTGACAGGGCACCAATAACAGGGAAAAGAGAAAGGGCAACATTTGAAGTGAAAAAATATGTATATTGTAATATAAATTCTGTGCTACATGTACTTACATTAATTTAAGTTTTCATATAAATAAACGTGAAACTGTTGGATTTACCATCTCTTTAGGGATATTGAACACTGCAGGATGTGGGATGGCAGCCCCACAAAGTATAATTATAAAAGCTGGTTTAGTGTAGTTTCTTTCTTTCTCTAACAATAATATGTATAGGACACTAGTGGGGCTAAATGCCTTCTAGCCCTGCACTGAACAATTAAAGTCCCTAGATGAAGAAGCTCCTAATACTTATATGAGAAAAAGGCAGAGAGAAAAGGAAGTCAGAATTGCATAAATAAATGTCTATGGACAATCCTACACTGCAGTCTGGTGGAATTTTTTCCTTAATATCTGCTGACTGTAGATGCAATCAGTGCGGAATCAGTCCAGAAGAGAAACATCAAGTCTTTGTGCTTCTGTACTCTGTTCATTGTTGTGTATGAGTATGGAAGTGAAATGATAACACTTCATTTAATCGTGTGCAGGGCTCATGCATGTATCACATAGAGCGTACAAGCCTTAACAGTGAGTGAGTTATGCATCTTAATATTCTCTTTTGCTCAGAGGAACCAGGTTCCTGGTTATGGCTAAGCAGTGTTGTATTGTTGCTATGAACAGGCAGAGGACATTGCAGGGCAATGGACAAAGGAAAACTTCCTTAAACTTTGGGGAATACAATAATAATTGGTAGTAATGTTACTCCTTTATAAGAAATACCTTAGCTGGAGTATAATGAGATTATTGTATTTTGTCTGGTAATTTGGGTCTGGACTGTTTGGAGGGGACCAGACTGGCAATGCTGCAGGAACATTCTCTTTTTGTGAAATATGCAGGTGGGCTAAAAGAGGCTGCACCCTGGGTGGGTACCTTTGCTTAGGGAAAGCTAATTTATGTCCTTTCCCAGTTGTGCACTTCCCTTTTCCTTCTATTAACAGGCTCATGTAGCATGCTTTCAGTAATTAAAGGGAGATTAAAAAAATATATATTTCATGATTCAGATAGCATATGAACAGATGAACGATTCACCACCGGATGGGTAAAATAAAATCCAAAACTTTATTACGTAAAACTTTTTTAGCCGTAATCATAGCCTGTCAGGCTATGATTACGGCTTTCGGGCTGAAATGCGCAAGCCATTAGTGCCACACCATTTTGCTGTATGAAAGTCTGATGTTTTATGCCATTACGAATTATCTGGATTTTATCGTATGCTGTCTTGTATGATGACAGAATAAAGTTTTGGATTTTATTATACCCATCCGGTGGTGAATCGTTCATCTGTTCATATGTTTGCTTATGCCGGTTCATTCATCACTAATGGTGCTGGAGTAGGTGTGAGTGAGAGTGGTGCGGTCATTGGACCAGAAGAATTGAGGACGTCACTAGGCGTGACTTGGAGCGGCGTGGTTTTTCCCCTACGAGGACGCTAAGCCTAAACCGGCGAAGAAGCAAGAGCATTTTTACAGGTATAACAATATATCGATGCCCGCTATATAACAAGTCCAGTAAGATTAGGCTGGAGAGTGAGTGGGGTGTATGTAACAGCCGTAGGATGCCCTGTATTTTCAGTGACTTTCTGTGAATGCACCTATACTCCATCTAAGTACTCAGTCTTGATAAATGGACTTTCACTGTTTCAGAGTTTGCTCTTTGTGATTTATGATTCAGATAGAACATACAATTTTAAACAACTTTCCAGTATCGTCAAATTTTCTTTTTTTTCTTGTTATCCTTCATAGAAAATCAGGAAGCTAAGTTGAGGAGTGTTTGCAGCACTATTTCCTGTCATGTAGAGCCCCAGAAATGTGCTTCAACAATGTTCTTCAACAAAGAATGAAGCAAATTTGATAATTAAAGTACACAGGAAACTTTTAAAAATGACATTCTCTATCTGATATATGAAAGAAAAAATGTGGGTTTCATTTCCCTTTAAAAACAAAAAAGGTAGTAATGTAAATTTAAAAAAGCAAAAATTACACTTTTATAAAACGGTAACTTTTATTTTTATTGTTTACAAAAACATAACATTTTCGAATGTGAATAATGCTTAAAGTTTAACCAATGGACAAATACTGGCTCTATATATATATTATTTATTTTTTAAGGACTATGATTAACCCCACAATTATTTAGAAGAAAATCAGCTTTAAATTAGGCTGTTCATCATACAGACAATGCTAGGTTTCATGAATTAAACCATTTTCAGTCTATTTTGATAGAAAAATGCTATAAATTGGATTGTTAATATTTTTAACAAATTAAAAATAAATATAATGCCACACATATAGCAAACAAATTTACATTTTTTTTTTTTTTAAATGTTTGAAATATGAAAGTTTTTTTAGGAGTTTCATGTCTCATTTGCTATTATTTAGATAGATCATTCAAATTTAAACAATTTTCCAATTTACTTCTATTATCAAATTTGTTTTACTCTCTTGTTATACTTTGTTAAAGGAACAGCAATTCACAACTGGGAGCTAGCTGAGCACATGGAGTAAGACAATGCCAAGATTCATTTATGAGCAGCCACCAATCAGCAGCCAGGTGCCAGTGATGCATTGCTACTCCCGAGCGTACCTAGGTACGCTTTTTAACAAAGTATACCAAATTAAATGATAGACATTAATTGGAAAGTTGTTTAAAATTGCATCCTCTATCTGAATCATGAAAGTTTAATTTTAAATAGTCTATTCCTTTAAGCAAATTATCAAAATTTACTTAATAGAAGAGACTTGCAATGCTATTTAACAGCACCAATGTCACCCTTCATATCAGACATTGCAATGCACCAACCTTCAGACACCCCTTTATTACAAAAGTGTAGCCATCTTATGAAATGGTAATGGCTATTGTTACAGAATACCCCAACTAAAGGAAACAATGCTCCTCTTGAATAGAGAGTCAGGTTTCCCAAAATCCTTCATGCAGACCAAAATACTAAACTGGAAAGTAATGAAGATAGAACCCCCCATCCAATCCAAAGAAACACTTCAAAAATGCTCATATGACAGAAGAGATAAAAGTTGGCTATAAAGCAAGAGACACAAACGGTCTGAAAATTACTATTATACGATTGTGTTCTTACACATCACCAAAATAAACAGAAGCCAAAAGCTTACCAGTTTACTGTAGAATTGGCAAATAAAATCAGCTGAAAACCTACTTGTTTACATAATCTATGCTGGTAAACCTTCAAAAGCTCCTAAGACCAATAGCATTTAACCAAGGAAAATAATTTGAACATAAAAGTCACATTTTCATCTTTAAGAAAACAAAGGGTTCCACCAAAATGGATACTTAGCAAGAGGTACCAGAGTCTACCTAAACAGCACAAAAGAAGTATCATAGATCTTATAATATTGGTATCAAACTACATCTCCAAATAGTAATACGTACCTTGCAACACCAGATGCACATTTTCAAATGCATCTACTCATTCAGGAAAGATATCAAAATATATAATTTTGTAGATAAAATTTTCTTGTCAAACCCTAGGGCTCAGCAAACCCGTTGTCCCCCATTTGAGAAAAAAAAATTACCTTAAGTAAGTACTGCTGAACTGTTTTAACTATAGCCAAAAATCTAGGTGTTATCTTTATTCTACAGAAGTATGTAAGAAAAGGATGACCATTATTAAAGCGTCAGTGGCCAATTACTGCAATGGTTTTCCCATGATAAAACCTGTCGAAACCGTAGAGATATTAACTCTTTGCCAATAACCCTTATTAGAAAGAAGTTATCCGACAGGTAAGAGTCGCTTTCTTGTACCATAAAGTTACCTCAAAACAGGACAATTGTGGGATAACATTATTTAGTGTAGCTTATCAAATTTGACCTGCAGGATCTCATTGGCAGCCACCCAATACCTTTTGAGTGACTAGGGATCTCTCTAAAAGAAGGAAAATAACCATAGAACTTTATAAGAAATCATTCTTATTGACATTTTGAGCATACTGAAATATTCTCATACACTGCTCTGGAGACAAGGATATTCATTGATCAAAGTCCCGGAGGCAGTGCCATTTAACATTCAGTAACCAGGTTATATATTTTGTATTACAATATTACCATTTTATCTTTCAAACTGATTGTGAGTGTGACAACATAAGTGTGTTACTTCTTTCTTTATGTTTGATTTTGAATAGTGGGTGCATGTATTTCATGGATTTTTCACAAGTATTTCCTTGTGCACTTGATTTTTTTATAGGGCTGCAACTCAAACAAAGAATTGGTCTGATTATTAAAGGGAATTCAGTTACATATAATTTCGACTTGCAACATGGGATCTGGCTAATTATAATATAAATAAATTGTATGGGACTACATAAGGACTTAAAATAAAAATAAAAACAGGCCAAAATAACCTTTTGATAATTAAAGTATTTATCTATAAATATAAATGGGTGTCTAGATCACAAGCTCAAAAGCTACCTTTTAAATAAAAGAGAATGTTACAGGGTCATACAGATACAGATCAATAATTAAAGAGACACTAAACCCATGATTCAGGTAGAGAATACAGTTTCAAACAACATTCCAATTTACTTCTGTTATCTGATTTGCTTCATTCTATAGATATCCTTTGTTGAAGAAATAGCAATGCACATGAGTGAGACAATCACATGAAGAATTTATGTGCAGCCCCAATAACCAGCTACTGAGCCTATCTAGATATGCTTTTCAGCAAAGGATACCAAGACAATGAAGTAAATTAGAAAGCTATTTAAAAATGACATACTCTTTCTAAATCATGAAAGAAAAAAAATTGAGTTTCATGTCCCTTTAATTCACACAAAAAAAAAAACTTTTGTCGCCCAAGAAAATGTCATATTCTTAGAGGTCAGTAACAGTATCTGCTTCCAATAACTTATAAGAACCATAAAGGGACTTGCAAATTGTAACCTCACAACTGTGAATTTCCAAAATTAGAGACAAAAATACTTGAAAAAGCAGAATGTTTACTGATTGTTATGACTACATTATATCTTAATGCAGACTAATACCAACAATTCAACTCCTGAATGGAACACATTCATTCTTCAAAACACAGGAAATATGGCAATATGACACACACACACACACATATATATATATATATATATATATATATATATATATATATATATATATGCCATTGTGTATATAAAAGTCACTTGAATATTCAATACATGGTAAAACAAATATTTTTTAAAACAAAAGTTCCTTCATCTCTGGATATTGAAATTATATGCACTAGATTTTGATAAACAATATTCAAGAGCCAACTCCTACCTCTTCTGTAAAAGTCCCTACCCAAAATACTGAGCTCTGGTGCTTGTAGTTTGCTATGGTTTACGTATATGCAAATAGCATGAGCCGTTCCATTACTAGCAAAGCCAAGTTCACTATGAGAGCAATCCTTATTACTGTGACTTCTTATACTTTAGCCTTGCTGACAAAATGCTATAGGGTATTTTAGTCTCCTCAATCTCTACAGCCTCAGGACAGTGTCTCTAGATTGAAAACAATGTGGGTTTTTTAGAACTGAAACGGTGTAACTGCCTTGTGCAACTACATGAGTCCTATACTGCAACTAAGATTCCTTAAATTAATTCCTGACATTACAAGTTTTCTACGTACAAACTACAGGAACAAACATGCTAGAAAAGCTTGAAACCTTGATATATGACTATTAAAAAGGTATCTTCAATGGTTTGAACCTGTCAACTTTGCCATTGCAGTGAAATGATCTGTCTTCTAAGATATCTGATAAGCTTTATATTCTTTTCGCCCCTTTCAATTTCAGAATGGCAGTTAGTTCTTGCTATACATAAGCTAAATGCATCCACATGTAAGTTATTTGTGCAAATGGTCCTCTCCCTACATTTTGTCCTTAAACAATGCATGCAATGAACATTGAAACTCTGTTGCCTAGGGCATATTTTAGTCTGAGTTCTGATACTTGGCTATTATGTATTTATATTTTATTCTATTTACTTATATTATATTAATTGCATTGAGAACAACTGGAAAGTGCAGAAATGAAACTTGTTGGACACTTTCTAATTTGTCTAGAGGTAGACAGTTGGCCCATCAGTTACATTTGTGTTTACAAATGAGTTCTTTATACAAATTACCTTCAACAGAGTACAGGGAGGAATTGCAAACCAAGATGCCTCTCACCACAGTGTTAAGATTAAGTATTTTTTTTTTATATGAATATTATATTTTAGAAATGAATCACTGCATTGTAAAATATTTTAATAAAATGTTTAGGAATTTACATGCAGCTCATACTGTCAAATTTTTAGCAAAATGTACAGGATATTGCACATTCAGAATACTGAATGAATCATACATTGAAAACCCCTTGAGAATCATTGCCCTTTTTCTTCTAATTTAGCCAAACAGAGCCAGATGTAAATAAGCTTGTGCACAGATCTAAGCAATCTGTGTAGCATTTAGAAGGTTCAAAGAGCATCAGTATTTGCATTCCAAACTTAAAGGGATATGAAATCCAATTTTTTTTCTTTCATGATTCAGTTAGAGCATGCAATTTTAAGTAATTTTCTAATTTACTCCTATTATCAATTTTTCTTCGTTCTCTTGGTATCTTTATTAAAAAAGCAGGAATGCAATCTTAAGAGACGGCCCAATTTTGGTTCAGCACCTTGGTAGCACTTGCTGATTGGTGGCTAAATGTACCCAACATTAACATTAGCATAAATTGTGTTCGCTTACTCAAAAAAAGGAAAATAATATATTTATCCTAAAACATATGTAGGCAGTTCATTTAAGATTGTTTCTTCATTTAAATAACTTTATTAGGAGGGAGAAACAGACATACAGTACAGAGGAAAACAAGCAAAGTAAAATACAAAAGACATTTTTTAATTATAAATGCCCTTTCCAGCTTTTCTGGATAAGGTTGTGTAATAAATTGTTCAGTCCCTACTCTAAATGCCCCCACAAATTTACTCATAAGTGCAAGTTGTTCCCTTTGGGCCCTAATTCTCCACACAATATTTAGAAAAAGTTCATTTTAGTTGCTTTATTTAGGTGTTACCACTTTAATAAAATGCCCAAGCTATCTACAAACCATAGGAAAACTTTAAGATTAATGTTACAACGAGGAAAGCTTTATATTTTGACTTTTATCTCTCAAGGTAAATGTCTCCCTTGAGATTCATTTGCCCATTAGAATGTTTCCACATAATTGATTATAATAGTCAAATACTGAATGTAGCATTTAAACACTTAAATGTTTAAATACAAAATTTAAATATTAATTTGAATATTGATTTCCATAGATTTATTTTGATGTCTATTAGAATCAGCATTCAAATATTAATATTTTGATAGAATCGATATAGGAAAAGTTAAAATTAGTTTGCAAAAAAATTATCAAATGTGCAGATAACACTCAAACAAATTAATACTGTTGCTATAAACAAAATGTACCAAAACATTTGCCCATTCCTAGTTACCAAATGTAATCAACAAAAAGTCATAGACTAATGAATTCCAAGAAAATTACTAGTTTAGTACGGTAGATTTCATTAGTTTCTCTGTACATGCAAACTATCTGCAAGAAGTGTTTTAAAATAGGTCTCTTCACACCTTTCTATATTACGCAATGAGAAAATAATTGACCAAGAGACAGTGGCACAATTTGCACATGTAAAGGATTCTGGGAATATGAGAACAATAGATATGTAGAGTGGGACCTGTACATTTTGGAAAGTGATCCCATTAAATTTTATGTAATTAACAGACAGAACATATTAAAATTCACAGGGATCACTACTAAACATACAGTACATAAATTATCAATATTAAACACTATGCCATAAAACGATACATGGAAAAAGGTCATTCTTTTAATGGTGCTAAAAAAAAAAAACTGTTTATATAATGAGCATGACCTACTTCATAAACTAGGTTATTATATTACATTTTTACAACAATAAATCATTTTGTAGTTAGAAAAAAAACAACAATGCATCAGTTTTCTTCTTTTTGAAGATTTTATAATTTAAAACAGTCTTTGTTGTGACTCTTTTTACCTGAATTATTAAAATGTGTTGAACACTTTTTCTTTGTAAAAATTAAATAAACATAAACATTTTTTTGTTAAAAAGTTTCGTTTTTTTAGTCACTGAGCTGGTCCAGCCATGTAAAAAAAAATGTCTACTTGTGCAAATTTGCAGTGTTCCAGAATTTGATTAGCAGCACAGATGGTGTTTCAGGAGTACTGCTTTGTCCATATAGGTGTGTAAAACGCAGCACTGAAATTGGCCCAGTCGTGACGACAGGACAAAGATTGTATGGCTAAGAAACCTGAAAAACTCTCTAGATGTGAGTTTCATCTTTCTTCCAGTTTTGGGGATATTCTTGTCTTGGATAATGTGCAGCATTTTGTGACATGTGCTCCAAAGGTACGACAACATCATCAGGGTGGTGTGGGTTCTTGTTCAGTTCCACAACTCGGGGTACCACCACCGACCATCGATCTGCAAAATACCAAACAAGTTATGTATGATATGTAAGATCAATGAACATGCATATGTAATATACGTGAATGTGTTCAACTCTTAATATGTTGTGGCTACTATTATCATTTGTTACGATACTAAAACTTAAAGAGACACAAGAGTCATTTTTTTCTTTGTTGCAACTAAAAGTGATGACTTAATGCGCCATTCAACTGTGTTATATTATATTTAGCCAATCATCAGACACTCCAATTTTGAGGGAGCATTAGAGGATTTTTTGGGATCCCATCCTAATTACCATTTATTATTATTATTTATTTACAAAGTGCCAACAGATTCCGCAGCGCTTTCCATGGGTAACAAAGATAAAAGGACAGTACAATATGAGACACAAAACAAAATTTAACAAACAAATACAGGGGGAATTGGGAGTCCTGTTCCTATGGGAACTTACAATCTAAATGGGTAGGGGGTGAGACTCAGGAGGTGGGGACTGTAAAGGTGGGAATGATGTTAGTGTGGAGTTAGATGAGGGCAACTATTAGGCAAGTGGAATTCATTAGTTACTGATTTGGTGATAGGCTTCCCTGAACAAGAAGGTCTTTAGGGAGCGTTTAAAGAAGGAGAGGTTGGGGGAAAGTCTGACAGCTCAAGGAATTGTGTTCCATAGGGTTGGTGCCACACGAGAGAAGTCCTGTAGTCAAGCATGGGAGGAGGTGATGGTAGAAGAGGCAAGGAGTAGATCATTGTTGGATCTTAGGGGACAGGCTGGAGTATATTTGTTGATGAGTGAGGACAGGTGGGGGGGCTGCATTGGTAAGGGCTTTGTAGGTCAGAGTGAGCATTTTTAATTTAATTCTGCTGTGAATGGGGAGCCAGTAAAGGGACTCACAGAGGGGTGCAGCGGATACAGAGTGTTGGGAGAGGTGGATTAGCCTAGCAGAGGCATTTAGGTTGGATTGAAGGGGGGAGAGGTGGGAGAGAGGAAGGCCAGTTAGTAGGCTATTACAGTAGTCAAGCTGTAAAAATTACAAGGGAATGGATTAGCTGTTTAATTTATGCATAGACCACAACTTTTTTGGTTATTCAGGGATTTCGATTCTTTCCTTGCTAGGGTTACTTTTAGGTTGCCTATATTCAGAGGCGTAACAAGAAACCACAGGGCCCAGGTGCAAGAATCTAAGAAGGTCGCCCAACCCACCCCAAAAAAGGTGAATTTGATACATATTTTTTTTTTTTTTAACATTTAACACAAAAAAAAAAATTCAATCTGATTACATGTCTGCAAAAGGAAGTAGAAATAGAGAGGGCACAGCATAGGTACTGCAATAGTCAGTGTGCAAGTTCCCAGGTTCTGCCAAAACCTCAAATCCAACGATAATCCAAAAGAAGGAACAGCACCACAATAATAATGCTTAAGTAGTATTTATTGGGACATCATACAAACACACCACGACGTTTCGGTACTAATAGACCTTAATCATGTGACATAAAACATGACCTAACACCATACATATATACCCCTTGGGGGAGGAGACTTCTACCTATCACAGGTGTATATCTAATATATTAACTTATTCAGATATATACAAAACATGCTCACTGCTCCATCTAGTGGTGAAGAGAGGTCATCACTTCCAATATTTAGTGACCTAAAAAAATGCAAGTACAAAAAATTAAAAACAAATATACGGGTAGTTAACCCATTATAGTTAAATACTAACTCTTAATATGTACAGTGATTGGCTCTTGTGGGAATATACAGATTTCAAGAATATATTTAAATCATAACAAATAATTATAAGTTTTACAGAGTAACCCCCCAGTCAATTTCTTTATTCATCCCTATTGGGATAAAGGATTGCAAAGTGTAGATCCAATATGTTTCCCTACACTTCAACATTCTCTGTCTATCTCCACCCCTTCTTGGTTTTTTAATTTGTTCAATAACTTGGTACCTAAGTTGGGATATGCATATCCCAACTTAGGTACCCAAGTTATTGAACAAATTAAAAAACCAAGAAGGGGTGGAGATAGACAGAGAATGTTGAAGTGTAGGGAAACATATTGGATCTACACTTTACAATCCCTTATCCCAATAGGGATGAATAAAGAAATTGACTGGGGGGTTACTCTGTAAAACTTATAATTATTTGTTATGATTTAAATATATTCTTGAAATCTGTATATTCCCACAAGAGCCAATCACTGTACATATTAAGAGTTAGTATTTAACTATAATGGGTTAACTACCCATATATTTGTTTTTAATTTTTTGTACTTGCATTTTTTTAGGTCACTAAATATTGGAAGTGATGACCTCTCTTCACCACTAGATGGAGCAGTGAGCATGTTTTGTATATATCTGAATAAGTTAATATATTAGATATACACCTGTGATAGGTAGAAGTCTCCTCCCCCAAGGGGTATATATGTATGGTGTTAGGTCATGTTTTATGTCACATGATTAAGGTCTATTAGGACCGAAACGTTGTGGTGTGTTTGTATGATGTCCCAATAAATACTACTTAAGCATTATTATTGTGGTGCTGTTCCTTCTTCTGGATTATCGTTGCAAAAGGAAGTACCCTGTGCCCACAGTCTGTGAGATGGTCTGGCCCCCTATTACTGTATATAGTGACACTGTTTAACCCACCAGTAATGTATATAGTGAGTTAGTGACAGTCTGTAATCTGCCAGTGAGATGGCTGGCTTGACCCTACACATAAACACCAATGGGTAAAACACTAATCCCTGTAGTCAGAGAGAGAGACACTAGTGAAGCATCACGTCACACTCACATGATATCAGTGCAGGCAGTGGCAGGTCAACATTTTTTTATTGAAATTTTTTTTATTATTATTTATTTAAGCTGGGCCCCCACCCTCAGGGGCCCGGTCACAGTTGCGACCTCTGCACCCTCTGCAGTTCTGTCCCTGCCTATATTGAAAATTGAGTATGACTGATAATTTCCTAATGTGTTGACACGCTTATGTTCTGTCTTGGATAGTCATTTTAGTTGTTATATTTATTATATTTTGTAATAAATAGCCTAGTGCCAGATAGCAGATGTCTGGTTTTTCTCTTTTTTTTGTGCTTATTTCATTGATAGTACTACATTCCCCGTGTACTAAGGAAGGTGTAATATAAACATTTTTGAACACCATCCCTTAATTATAAATGAAATATTGTGGTGCAGATCGGCTGGGGTTGCCATGTTCCTTGTTCAGAGCAGAATTGCCTGGAATTTCGGGGCTGGACTGACCTTACTTGGCAGGATCAGACTGATATATTCCAGGAAAGTTTTCCTCTGTGAAAAGCACAACAATAGGACAAGCAACTGAGCAGTTGTTTGGTCCCAGTAGAGCGGTCCTCCCTTTGTGTGTGTATGTATATTACTATATTATTATTATGTTTATTCAAGAAATAATATTTTTTTTTTTAAAATACATGTGTGTGGCACAATTTGTTGCCACCCATATGAAATTATATGAGAAAAATTATATTTGAAGTATATTCCAATTGATATTTTAAAAAAAAATTGGGTAACTAGAAACATGAAATTGTTCAACCATGACTTCCTGTTTCACATATGAGGTAACACATAGGCCAAATTCCCTTAGTCACTCATCACAATGGGTAAGACGAAGGAATATAGCTGTTAAGTGCAGCAAAAGATTGTTGATCTTCACAAAATGAAGAAAATAGCAAAAGCATTGAAAATGCCCATTTTCACCATCAGGGCAATAATTAAGAAGTTCCAGTTAACTGGAAATGTCATCAATGAACCTGGAAGAGGATGCGTGTCTATTTTGTCTCAACGCACTCTTGAAGAGGATAGTTTGAGTGGCCAAAATACCTCCAAAAATCACAGCTGGAGAATTGCAGAAGTTAGTTGTGTCTTGGGGTCAAAAAGTATCCAAAACTACAATCCGATATCACCTACATCACCACAAGTTGTTTTGAAGGGTTTAAAGAAAAAAGCCTATACTCTTATCCAAAAACAAACTCAAGCATCTATAGTTTTCCAGACACTATTGAAACCTCAAATGGGATCAGGTTCTATGGTCAGATGAAATCAAAATAGAGTTTTTTGGCAATAAACACCAGAGGTTGGTTTGGCGAACACAGAGAGGTAGCCATATGGAAAAGTACCTCATGCAAATGGTTAAATATGGTGGTGGCTCTTTAATGTTTTGGGGCGATTTTTCTGCCAGAGGACCTGGACATTTTGTTAGTACACATGGCATCATTGACTCAACAGATATTAAATGAACACCTGACTGCCTCTGCCAGAAAACTTAAAATGGGCCATGGTTGGATCTTTCAGCAAGACAATGATCCAAAACATACATCAAAATCTACACAAAAATGATTTACTGACCACAAAATCAAGTTCCTGCCATGACCTTCCCAATCTCCAGACTTGAACCCTATAGAAAACCTGTGGGGAGAACAGAAGAGAAGAGGCCACCAACAGCAACCTCAAAATTTAAAGGATCTGGAGATTTTTTGTATGGAGGAATGGTCTCAGATACCTTGTCATGTATTCTCCAACCACATCAGGCATTATAGGAGAAGAATTATAGCTGTTATCTTGGAAAAGGGAGGTAGCACAGAGTATTGACTAAAAGGGTGCCACATATACAGTGGGGCAACAAAAGTATTTAGTCAGCCACCAATTGTGCAAGTTCTCCCACTTAAGAAGATGAGAGAGGCCTGTAATTTTCATCATAGCTATACCTCAATTATGAGAGACAAAATGTGGAAACAAATCCAGACAATCACATTGTCTGATTTGGAAAGAATTTATTTGCATATTATGGTGGAAAATAAGTATTTGGTCACCTACAAACAAGCAAGATTTCTGGCTCTCACAGACCTGTATCATCTTCTTTAAGAGGCTCCTCTGTCCTCCACTCATTACCTGTATTAATGGCACCTGTTTGAACTTGTTGTTAGTATAAAAGACACCTGTCCACAACCTCAAACAGTCACACTCCATACTCCACTATGGTGAAGACCAAAGAGCTGTTGAAGGACACCAGAAACAAAATTGTAGACCTGCACCAGGATGGGAAGACTGAATCTGCAATAGGCGAGCAGCTTGGTGTGAAGAAATCAACTGTGGGAGCAATAATTAGAAAATGGAAGACATACAAGACCACTGATAATCTCCCTCGATCTGGGGCTCCATGCAAGATCTCACCCCGTGGGGTCAAAATGATCACAAGAATGGTGAGCAAACATCCCAGAACGGGGGGACCTAGTGAATGACCTGCAGAGAGCTGGGACCAACGTAACAAAGGCTACCATCAGTAACACACTACGCCGCCAGGGACTCAGATCCTGCACTGCTTAAGCCAGTACATGTCCGGGCCCGTCTGAAGAGAATGTCACATGGTCAGATGAAACCAAAGTAGAACTGTTTGGTAGAAACACAACTCGTCGTGTTTGGAGGAGAGAGAATGCTGAGTTGCAACCAAAGAACACCATACCTACTGTGAAGCATGGGGGTGGCAACATCATGCTTTGGGGCTGTTTCTCTGCAAAGGGAACAGGACGACTGATCCGTGTACATGAAAGAATGAATGGGGCCATGTATTGTGAGATTTTGAGTGCAAACCTCCTTCCATCAGCAAGGGCATTGAAGATGAAACATGGCTGGTTCTTTCAGCATGACAATGATCCCAATCACACTGCCTGGGCAATGAAGGAGTGGCTTCGTAAGAAGCATTTCAAGGTCCTGGAGTGGCCTAGCCAGTCTCCAGATCTCAACCCCATAGAAATCCTTTGGAGGGAGTTGAAAGTCCGTGTTGCCCAGCGACATCCCCAAAACATCACTGCTCTAGAGGAGACCTGTATGCAGGAATGGGCCAACATACCAGCAACAGTGTGTGACAACCTTGTGAAAACTTACAGAAAACGTTTGACCTCTGTCATTGCCAACAAAGGATATATAACAAAGTATTGAGATGAACTTTTGATATTGACCAAATACTTATTTTCCACCATAATTTGCAAATAAATTCTTTCCAAATCAGACAATGTGATTGTCTGGATTTGTTTCCACATTTTGTCTCTCATGGTTGAGGTATACCTATGATGAAAATTACAGGCCTCTCTCATCTTCTTAAGTGGGAGAACTTGCACAATTGGTGGCTGACTTTTTTGCCCCACTGTATTTAACAAAGATTTATTTTATTTTTTTAGATAAACTTATGTTGTGTTTGCAATTGTTTAATATCCATGAGAGCAGAGTATTTTGTGGGGTTTTTAAAAAAAAAAAAAAAAAGATCAAAAGGCTAAACAATAAAGAAAATTTTCCACAGCCTTATTTGCTCATATTTACCAAGGGTGCCAATATTAGTGGAAGGCACTGTATCTTTAATTAGTTTTATATTTTAAACAACAAGGAAAAAACAGTAAATCTTTATGAAGCACAATAGTTCATAAAAAAGAAGATTCATAAAGTATTCATATTTGGGATGGGGTTTATTACAAAAGAAAGACAGCTCCCAATATAAAAGTGTCAACATATATGCAAGTTGTTTATCACCCCTAAAAAGATAAATACTATTGTGGCGCACTCGGTTTCTCCTTTTTTTCTTCACGTCTATTTAGCTTCAGTTTGATGAAGAGATGCAATCTATTTAGAGTGGAGACTACAAATTTTTCAAGCTTCATTCTTGGAAAGGTTAGCTTTATGAACAGGTTATATACAACAATTTACTATTGTTACTATTAAACTATATATATATATATATATATATATATATATATATATATCGTTACGCTCCCTTTAGTTCTACTTGGGAAGAACGTATAGTCATTAAGAAAGCAGCATGTAAGACGTTTTCAAACAGGCTTGAGGGGGACTTGAGACTATCAAATACATAATATAGAGTAGTACATAATATAGAGTAGTAAAGTCTTGTTCCATCCTACAAATAGGTTATATGTATTCTCTATGCAAAGTATATACAGCAGTGATGTATTTGTACCTAAACCATGCACAAAACAATTCTCTAAATAGCTCTTCTAATTCTCAGACTTCTATATTCCCTATTTTAAAACAAGAGGATTGTTTAGTGTAAATGCCTTTTTGAGGCCACATATACCAAATAGGACACTTTTTTGTTGGCCAGTCTTCATATGACCATTTTGTAAAAATGACACATTTTCACAACTCAAAAAGTACTGCACTGATTTACTTTACATTTTCAAAGATTAAAGGGACGGAAAACCCCCAAATTTTCTATCATGATTTAGATAGAACATACAATTTTAAACAACTTTCCAATTTGTTTCTATTGTCAAATGTATATAATTATCTTTTTATATCATTGCACTACTACCAGCTGGATGAACATATATAGTTAGCCAATCACAAGAGACAAATGTGAGCAGGCACCAATCAGCAGCTAGCTCCCACTAGTGTAGGATATGTGCGTATTCTTTAGCAACACGGGATACCAAGACAACGAAGCACATTTGAAAATAGAAGTAAATTTTAAAGTGTCTTAAAATTACATGCTCTATCTGAATCCTACAAATGTAATTTTGACTTTCCTATCCCTTTAAAGTAACTCCTAGTCTCATTTAATGTCCCACACTGCAGTCAAATTGTTAATCTATTCAAAAGTTATAAGTATTATAGTAGTGGAAGAGTCTAGGAGCAAAAAAAGCCCAGCCAAAAAGTGGTAGAACACAAACTCAAAACCCCTCTGGAAGCAATAGTAGCATAAGAACTGAGCGTCGGGAGCTTCATAAAATGGGTTTCTATGGTCGGTCAGCTGTACACAAGCCTCACATCTATATGCGCAATGCAAAGTGTCAGTTGAAGTGGTGTAAAGCACGCCACCATTGTAGTCTGGAGCAGTGAAAACGTGTTCGCTGGAGTGATGAATCACGCTTCACTATCTAGCAGTCTGAGGGGAAAATCTGAATGTGGCGAACGCCAGGAGAATGCTACCTATCAGAATGCATCATATACCTTTTAACATTTTAGTGGGGTCTCTCGTGAAAAGGATAGACCCCTCTTAAGATAGAATATTTGTGCAGGATAGTGTAGTGGGGTTTAGGAGAAAAATAATACAAACACCAAAAGCACTATGTTGGGAAAACCTCATCTAAATCCAGGGCCAACATAATGGGGTGTCAGGCATAACTCCAGTAAGGGGTCTTGTGCTTTATAGGGGCCTGGGCCCTTATGGCGCCAGGGCGACATTATAAGAAAGGCAATATCACCTTAATTCACCCCCCTCCTGTAAATTTAATCAGGTGCAGCAGGGCACTTTACACGCTGCATCATACTTTCCTTTGTCGTTTTGCTCTGATCTGATGACATATATATTATTTAACTATTCTTATGTATATACAAAATCTATTAACTAAACTATTCTAATCAATTCAACATGAATAGAGATTTCCTAATGAGATCCCTCAGCGCAGTGAGTCTATCTGCAGTCTTCTTCCTATCTGATTCTGCAACCCGCCTGTCGCATGCGCACTTCAGCACACTGAGTCTATTTGCAACCTTCTTCCTATCGGATTCTATGACCCGTCTGTCGCATGTGCACTTTGTGGTTGCAAAATCTGATGACAGCGGCTCTTTCGGATTTTGCAACCAGTGACGTGTGCACTCAGAAACGATGTAACTGCACGCATGCGCAGATTGTCTGGTCGCATATTTCGATGGGTCGCAGAATCTGTCAGAACACAGGTTCTGACTTTGTCGGCTTATCTTCCTGTCAGGTCAGCTATGCAGACTGCTCAGAACAGTGTGTCCCACTCCTGCTATTAAACATGGAATGGAGGGGGTGTTTAATCTGCTGAGAGAATGAGGGGGAAAGATAACAACAGACTGCCCTTAACCCACTTACTCCAATAAAGTTTGCCCTAAATGACAGTTAATAGTGCTTAGAAATATAGGCTCACACATAGACGCCTTGTGTGATTGGCTCACCCATATGAATTGCTGTTCTTCAACAAAAAATATCTGAAGAATCAAGCAAATTAAATAATAGAAGTGAATTGGAGTGTTGTTTAAAATTGTATTCTCTATCTGAATCAAGAAAGAAAAATCTTCGGTTTCATGTCCCTTTAAATTGTAAAATTATGGGTATTTATAATAAGAATAAAATTAAAAAAAACAGTGAGAGATCAGCTTATCCACCTGTTGATTTAAAGGGAAAGTGTACAGTTACAAATAAATTCTTTAGATTTATTTTGTCATTTGCAATAGCTACTTTTGCCTGATGTATCCCCACCTATACTGAACATTTCAATACTTAAGTATTCGCTAAGGAAAAGCTTAAATACTAATTTTCAGTTGTTCTCTCTCTACGTATACAGACATAGATAACAAAAGGAGGCTTTTTGTGTGTGTATAAAAAGAGACAATGTAAAGAGAATTGATATACCTGGAAGCTCAACCCTTTTTAATGAATTGTGGTTCCAAAAAACCATCTAATTTATAGTCAACAAGAAACCTAAAAGAACAGTTTCCTATTCATATTATAATCTTTAGCTGGTATAACAAGTCACTGGAAACCCATTAAAGGGAATCCAGTTTTACAGTGTACAGTATTTTTTTCTCCTAGACATGTTCCCAATCACTCCATATACAGCGTATAAAATGTTAGCTATAGGAATTGCTTCTTTATTTGTATTTATTTTTTTAGTTATAAATAGATGGTTTTATGCTGCAGCTTTAGCCTATTGAAATGTGTACATTGCTTGCAACAGGTAATTAAAGGGACAGTACACTGTAAAATAGTTTTTATGTTAATGTATTTTCAATGACTTGTTATATCAGCTGCAGAGTATAAAATGTATGAAAAATTGCATTTTCAGGTTTATTTGTGTATATGAAGTAGCTGGTTTTGTGCTTTTAAACCGCAGCCTATTACAATGGGTTGAGCTTCATGTAATATCAGATCACATTATGTTATCACTTTGTGTTCACACAAATGCTTCCTTATCTTATATTTGTCTGGAAAACTAAAGCTCAATACATAGAGCGAATAATGGAAAATTATCATTTTATTACTTAAAGGGACAGTCAACACCAGAATTTTTGTTGTTTAAAAAGAAAGATAATCCCTTTATTACCCATTCCCCAGTTTTACATAACCAACACTGTTATAGAAATACACTTTTTACCTCTGTGATTATCTTGTATCTAAGCCTTTGTAAACTACCCCCTTATTTCAGTTCTTTTGACAGATTTGCATTTTAGCCAATCAGTGCTCACTCCTGGGTAACTTCACGTGCATGAGCTCAATGTTATCTATAAGAAACACATGAACTAATGCCCTCTAGTGGTCAAAATGCATTCAGATTAGAGGCAGTCTTAAAGGTGTAAGAAATTAGCATATGAACCTCCTAGAATGATCTTTCAACTAAGAATACCAAGAGAACAAAGCAAAATTGGTGATAAAAGTAAATTGGAAAGTTGTTTAAAATTACATTCCCTATTTAAATCATGAAAGTTTTTTTTGGACTTGACTGTCCCTTTAACTACACTGCACCCCACCATGAGTTTAATTTCTTCTGCTGGCTGTGTTTACTTAGGCTATTCAATAGCTGAGACTCCAGTATCAAAACTTTCAGTATAGGTTGGGAAACCACAAGCTGAATCAGCTATTTCAAAGGCCAAAACAGGGGTAAAGGAGCTACTTGTAAACAATTTAATACACTCCAGCAGGTAAAATGGATCATTGAGAACAATTTAATTGGGAGAAAATGTTTGGGTGAACGGCCCCTTTAAAGTCAGGGTTTTAAATGCCCTAGTTAATTCTTTGTTGTCATTTCCATCATATTTAAAGAGGTAGATTGTTCTGCTGTTACCCAGTCTGGGCTAAAACAACAATTGACTACTGCATTCTATGTGTAACCTATATGATTGTGTTACTGTGAGTGTGTATGCAAGTATGAGTGTGCGATTTTGTATTTGCGGTACGTCGGATAGTGTATACTCTGAAAAACATTTTTGGCTGCGCTGTATGCGGCACAAGAGAGTTTGGATTTTGTCTTAAACTAAAGGTGGAGACCCTAGGAGCAGCATATGGGGACTAGAGAATAATGGGTCCACTGAGCATCAGCAGCACATGGCGACTGGGTGAGGAAGTGACACACAGAGGAGGCATCCTGCGCTGACAACCTCTCTCCGCCACTTGAGAAAAAGGATGGCATTTTTTAAAATTTAGTTAACTGTTCCTTCTAATGCTTAGTGATTACTAGTGGTCTTTTCCATGTGTTCCTGTGCAGGGAGGGGGGGGGGGCTTGGTCAATAGTTTAGTAAGGGGCCCCAACATTTCTAGTGGTGGCCATGTCTAGAAGACACATAATAAATAAGCCTATGTTGTTTTAAATATATAATCCCAGTCATATATGCTACTTAAACTTCCCTAAATTTAACCAAAATGTGGCCAACAGTTAATAACCTAACCATACTTTGATTTCTAATATGTTATATAAAAAAGGTCAATGGTGGAATTTTCCTCTTGAATTTTTTTTTACAGTGGGTGGTTCTGAACAATCCTTGAGTTTGCTTACTGATGACCTTTGATAAATATTATCTATAATACATCACAAACTTCCCCCTTATACAATTTTCCCTGTTTATTTCATATCGCACTACTTAGTATACTGATCGTTTCAGTATCTTTGTTTAAAGCTTTTTTTTTTTTAAGATTTTAAAGATTTCTTCTTAAAGGGACATCCTAGTGTAAAAATTAAATGTTCAATTTAATTAGAGGGATTATAATTAATAAATTTATTTTTGTTATGAAATAAATTCTCTGTGTGCCTTTATTTCCCTTACTTTATCAGACCATTAATATATGGTCTGATACTATATCTCCCTGTATAAATTTAACTTCATTACTGATTAAGGGTGGCACCGAAATCTATATTATCAGCAATATTTTCCATTCTCTCATACACCCCCATTTATATATTTTTCAATTTCTGAGGATATCAATAGAGGATTCTTTTTGTCCTTTTCTAGTCTGAGATAGAGTGGATTGCTGTAGGAGCGAGTTATTTGCCCCTATTTCTCTTCCCTTTTCCCCCTCTGTATTTTGACTCTTTCCAATATAAAATATGGCATATGTTTTGTCTGATGATTTGTGGGAGGCCGAATTGAAAGATTCTCTTGCCAATGATAATGTAGTGGGAGAGGATAATGATGAGGAGAACATAACGATTTTCAGTGCATTTAGGAGATATAGATACCTCCTAAATCGACAATTGAAAATTAAAGCTGAGAATGCTAGCTTAACTAACTATAAAGAAAAAAAGATTATTCCAAGAGGTTTACGTCTATCATTAGATCCAGGTGCAAATACAAGGGAGGATGAGGAAGGTGATTCCTTTGTAGAGGATTGGAACGATAAATTATCCTCGACCTCCCTTGATTTGATGGAAATGATGATACAAAGAAATATTAGACGACTTGAAAAAGTAAAAAATGAGGCTGAAAAGGCTCTTTTGAAAGTTAACACCTTTGAAAGTGATCTCAATTTTGAGAAACTTAATGCTGAGACAAGTACTAATATTATTAAACTAAAATCGGACATTAAAATGAGGAAATGTAGAAAACTTAGAAGGGATCAGGAGGACTATAAAAATGGAAGGGTCTATGTATATAAGTCCCAAAAGGGGACTTATGACTCAGGGACAGATGCGTCTGACTCTGAGACAGGGCCCTCAAAAAACTCCCCTGGCATAACTTCAAGAGAAGGAAGAGAAGGACTAGAAGAGGCAAAAGGAAAAGATCCATTTGGGAATCCCTCAAAGGAGAAGAGATATCAGACCAGACAGACCAGGGGGAGAGGGGATCATTATGTTATATTATAATATTGATAAATTTGAGGTACTGAAAGATCTACATCTATTTGCTAGGAAAATTGTTTTATCTGTGGTAATGAAAAATAGAAACTCTAACACTTTGGATGCTAATGATCAGCTAGCTTTGAGAGATTTGGAATCTCTATTAGATGATAATGATCAGGAGGGTCCTACTAATGAATCCCAGGACAATCCTGCTATTTACCAAAAACCCATTTTTAGGTCCAAATCCTCATACATGCCTTCCCTTTCTTTAGTGCCATCTGTCAATCTCTTTGTGAAGAAAATGGAAAAGGAAATTGACACGATGATTCCTTTTAAGACAGATGATAATTTGAAACCCAGAGAGAGGAAAGCTTTGAGGGAACTGTCTGGAGCCAGGGGGTTGGTGATCAAACCGGCCGATAAGGGCGGAAATTTAGTCCTTTTGGATGAACAGCTTTATGTAAATGAAGCAAAACGCCAATTGAACGACAAGAACCAATATGTAAGGTTGGATCACAACCCCCTGGCACAGATACAGAATTCTCTTTTTAAACTTCTAAATGAAGCAAGATGTAGGGGAACCATAGATCAAAAAGAGTTTAAGTTCCTGGTCTCTGATTTCCCTGTAATGCCTGTTTTCTATATTCTCCCGAAATTACATAAGAACTTGAAGTGTCCCCCAGGAAGGCCTATCGTGTCAGGGATTGGCAGTGTCACTGAGAAAGCTGGGGAATATGTAGATAAATACTTACGTCCATTCCTTTTATCTTTAACATCATATGTTAAGGACACAGCGGATCTTTTGAGGAAACTTGATGGAGTGGTAGTAAATGATAATACACTGCTAGCTTCTCTAGATGTAGAGGGGCTATACTCCTCTATTCCTCATGATATTGGACTTCAGGCAATAAGGAAATTTTTGGAAACAAAAGGTCCCCTGTTCTCAGAACATTCTGAGTTTGTTATTTCTCTACTTAGATTTGTCCTTCAGAATAATGTATTTACGTTTGACGGACAGATCTATAAACAGATACGGGGAACAGCTATGGGGGCAGTGTGTGCCCCCACCTACGCCTGCCTCCATTTGGGGGCTTGGGAGTCAGATATATTTGAACGACACAGTGACACCTTTAATAATAAGGTGTTAATGTGGGTAAGATATGTGGATGATGTTCTTGTCCTATGGGATGGGAGTGTAGAAGAATTTCATGATTTTGTTCATGAACTTAACCATAATGACAGGAACATCATCCTCACATCAGAGACAAACAAGACCGAACTAAACTTTCTCGATATTACTATTAAGAAGGAAGGTTTGAAGATCGTGACAGAAAATTTCAGGAAAAAGAATGCCACTAACAGCATCTTACATGCTGATAGTGGTCATCCTGTCCATCTGATTAAGGGTATTCCGTATGGACAGTTCCTCCGGCTTAGGAGAAACTGTTCATCACTAACAAAATTTGATACACATGCTGCCTTAATGAAAGAAAGATTTCTCAAAAGAGGATATTCCAATAAATGTCTTAAAAAAGCTTTGTGGAAGGCACGAAAGACTCCTAGAGACCACCTGCTGTATAACAAAAAATCAAAGCCCAAAGAGACGCAAATTAGATTTATCACTAAGTTTAATAACCAATGGTCCAATATTAGATCAGCACTAGCTAATAACTGGCACATACTTACTTTGGATGACAAGGTTAGAGATTCTATTGGTGAAAAACCACTACTAACAGCTAGAAAAGCACTAAGTTTGAGAGATCACTTGGTTCAGAGTCAATTTGTGAGAGGGCCCTCTAATGCTGATTGGCTAAGAAGGGACAAGGGAATAAAAGGTAGCTATCCATGTGGGCACTGTGTGTACTGTGCCCACATGGATAGCACCAAACAGTTCTTCACTTCATGTGATAAGGTTTTTGACATTAAATTCTTCTTCAACTGCAAATCTGAAGGGGTAATCTATCTTCTTCGCTGCTCGTGCCCGGTCTTTTACGTTGGAAAAACCAAAAGGTTAGTAAAGGACCGGGTACAGGAACATCGGGACGATATCCTTCATGAAAATGACACAAATGTGGCAAGACATTTTGGCATGTTCCATAATGGAAGTGTAGAATCTTTGAAATTTACTATAATAGACAAAGGGATAACTAATGGTAGAGGTGGCAATAATGACAAAGTTCTATTACAGAAAGAAACAAAATGGATCTATAAACTTAATACTAGATACCCAGTAGGACTTAATGATAAATTGGAGTATGCTAGTTTTTTATAGTCAGTGGACTCTCCCACTTTCAGACAAGACATGTGCTATATTCGTAAGGTGTCATCATTTTTTGTTGTGGTAATAAGTGTTAGAAAGCTGAGGAATTAGGCTTTTTCTTTCCCTAGGATTTTAGTGTATAACTAGAATCTTCACAACTTCACACATAAGGTTTTTGTATTTTGATAATATGCATAATCCAAACTGGAATATGGTTACTTATGTGAATACACCGTTAATTAATTAATTACCCCAGGTGGGGGAAGCACACCTGAGGAATGTCAGGTGAGCTTTATCTTAAGAGGAAATCCGGTAAGGATCCATTCAAGCCCTGATGAACCCCTGTGAAACACACTGGATGTGGGGGTGAAACGATCGTTGGTTTGTGTTTTTAACACTGAAGTGTTTTATTCAGGAGCAGGTCGACTAACTCCTGTTTACAAGAACTGTCTAAGGTTCTAAGGTCTATGGGACACGCATAGCCTTTTATACCTTTCTACTGCCTGCACTTTATCTGCATACCTGTTTTTATGTGCTGACTACAAGGAAACATGCTGCTAAAAAACATATGGTCTGTGCTACTATAAGGACTGCTTGGTGTTTAATCTGTTATCCTGTGAAGCGAATACAGGACTTGGAAAACAGGCACCTGTGGAGTCTAAGTGAATGCACGTAAGCTAAGAGCGAGAGGAACATACACATTGCATCCATCTGAGCAAGTTTGCGTATATCCTGGCGTACGCTCCGATGCTTCTGATCTATCAGCCTAGGGAAAGCCTGGTTCTTTCTCGGTGCGGCGGATGCCGGTACAGCTGATCACTACTACACACGGAAAGCGCACTTTACCTACAAGTCCGATTGGAGGAGCTTGCAAGCTATACCACTCCCCCCCCCAGTGACATCAGACGCCACAGAGAGAGCGGTCTGCTTTTTTGAAAATCTCCTGGGACACAGAGCCGGTTTGTTTCACTGCTGCATGCCCTATCCTGGCAAGTGATTTAAATCTTACTTTTTGGAACATATTACAGTAAGAACTAATACGTTTACTTTACCTTTTGCATGAAGGATTGTTTGTTCACTTTGCATTTTCCTGGACCGAGTGCAGTATCTAACTGTGTTTCCTCCTTGCTTCTGAGAGAGACTTTTTTCAGCTGTTTCTCTTTTCCATTATGTTTTGACACACTGCCTTAGACATGCTATAACTACTATTAGGATATGTGCATATATGTTCTAGCTTAGGTCTATATACAATCTAGCAACCTGATTTATGTGTGTCTTAGACATTATTAGATTTAGCAGCATACGTATGCTTTACAGATATCCTGCAGGCATTTGTTACCTTAGACGTAAGGTGTTTGTATATATATGGTGTTTACCTTATTTTGTGTTGGTTTGAGTCAATGCAGAGTTTTTCACGAAATGTGACAAGGGATTATAATTAATAAATTTATTTTTGTTATGAAATAAATTCTCTGTGTGCCTTTATTTCCCTTACTTTATCAGACCATTATTATATGGTCTGATACTATATCTCCCTGTATAAATTTAACTTCATTACTGATTAAGGGTGGCACCGAAATCTATATCATCAGCAATATTTTCCATTCTCTCATACACCCCCATTTATATAGTTAATTCTTTGTTGTCATTTCCATCATATTTAAAGAGGTAGATTGTTCTGCTGTTACCCAGTCTGGGCTAAAACAACAATTGACTACTGCATTCTATGTGTAACCTATATGATTGTGTTACTGTGAGTGTGTATGCAAGTATGAGTGTGCGATTTTGTATTTGCTGTACGTCGGATAGTGTTTACTCTGAAAACATTTTTGGCTGCGCTGTATGCGGCACAAGAGAGTTTGGATTTTGTCTTAAACTAAAGGTGGAGACCCTAGGAGCAGCATATGGGGACTAGAGAATAATGGGTCCACTGAGCATCAGCAGCACATGGAAACTGGGTGAGGAAGTGACACACAGAGGAGGCATCCTGCGCTGACAACCTCTCTCCGCCACTTCAGAAAAAGGATGGCATTTTTTAAAATTTAGTTAACTGTTCCTTCTAATGCTTAGTGATTACTAGTGGTCTTTTCCATGTGTTCCTGTGCAGGGAGGGGGGGGGGGGGGCTTGGTCAATAGTTTAGTAAGGGGCCCCAACATTTCTAGTGGTGGCCATGTCTAGAAGACACATAATAAATAAGCCTATGTTGTTTTAAATATATAATCCCAGTCATATATGCTACTTAAACTTCCCTAAATTTAACCAAAATGTGGCCAACAGTTAATAACCTAACCATACTTTGATTTCTAATATGTTATATAAAAAAGGTCAATGGTGGAATTTTCCTCTTGAATTTTTTTTTACAGTGGGTGGTTCTGAACAATCCTTGAGTTTGCTTACTGATGACCTTTGATAAATATTATCTATAATACATCACAAACTTCCCCCTTATACAATTTTCCCTGTTTATTTCATATCGCACTACTTAGTATACTGATCGTTTCAGTATCTTTGTTTAAAGCTTTTTTTTTTTAAGATTTTAAGATTTCTTCTTAAAGGGACATCCTAGTGTAAAAATTAAATGTTCAATTTAATTAGAGAATTCTATATTAAAGGGAAAGTCAAGTAAAAAAAAATGCATGATTTAAATAGGGCATGTAATTTTAAACAACTTTCCAATTTACTTTTATTACCAATTTTGCTTTGTTCTCTTGATATTCTTAGTTGAAAGCTAAATCTAGGAGGTTCATAAGCTAATTTCTTAGACCTTGAAGGCCACCTCTAATCTGAAAGCATTTTGACAGTTTTTCACCACTAGAGGGCGTTAGTTCATGTGTTTCATATAGATAACATTGAGCTCAGGCACGTGAAGTTCCTAGGAGCAAGCACTGATTGGCTAAAAATGCAAGTCTGTCAAAAGAACTGAAATAAGGGGGCAGTTTGCAGAGCCATAGATACAAGGTAATCACAGAGGTAATAAGTATATTATTATAACTGTGTTGGTTATGCAAAATTGGGGAATGGGTAATAAAGGGATTATCTACCTTTTGAAACAACAAAAATTCTGATGTTTACTGTCCCTTTAAATACATTCCCTTTTTATTGTGTGTTTAGCTTCTTTTAAACATGTAGTTTAAAGTTGTTCTCCTGAAACTCCCCAACTTTGTTTTAGATGAGTATATGGCCAGTGATTGAAGCATATGTATGTATGCCTGCTTCTTATTTTCCCACCAGCTCATCAGGAGTAGTATAAAAACACAAATCTAACTATCCATGTATCCCCTTTGCAGGTGTTAGCCACGCAGTAAAAGAAAAAAAAAGTATTTAAAAATAAAATGTGGTAATGAAACAAAGCACTTAATTTGTACAATACTCTGTCACTTTGACATATTTTGGTGCTATTTTTAAGATATTTGCATATGAAGCATTTTTGATAGAATAAGAAAGGTTTGACAAACCTGGTCTTCAGGGCACCACTGGTGCCTTAAAATTAGACCCTGTTGGCTTTGTTTGGAGCACGCATGAGTTCCCCACACTTTACCACAACTGTTTGCCGCAGTAGTCACAACTTACATATCGCCTGGACTTACAAGACCTTTCCTAGGCCACACTGCTGGGATCTATAAGTCCTAGACTGCTGCGCAGTCAAAGATGGAGGGGTTCAATTTTTGCAAGGGCTTTATAACCTCTGCTTGATTCATCTGCAGTTTGTTAAGACAGCACACAGTGTCCAAAGCTTGAATTTCTTCCGGTTACAGAAATGGCAGCGGGACAAGATACAGGTGTGTTATTGTCAGCAAATTTGTTAAAGGGATAGTAAAGTCCAAATTAAACTTTCATGATTCAGATAGGGCATGTATTTTTAAACAACTTCCTAATTTACTTTTATCATAAAAATTGCTTTGTTCTCTTGGAATTCTTAGTTGAAAGCTAAACCTAGGTAGGCTCATATACTAATTTCTAAGCCATTGAAGGCCGCCTCTTATTTAAATGCATTTGACAGTTTTTCACAGCTAGAGGGCATTAGTAGTTCATGTGTTTCATATAAATAACACTGTGCTCACACAAGTGGAGTTATTTAAGTCAGCACTAATTGCCTGAAATGCAAGTCTGTCAAAAGATCTGAGATAAGGG
Source organism: Bombina bombina (assembly GCF_027579735.1). NCBI lineage: Eukaryota > Metazoa > Chordata > Amphibia > Anura > Bombinatoridae > Bombina > Bombina bombina. Next base: position 471,095,732 of record NC_069500.1, on the reverse strand, counting down.
GGCAGTCTGCCGAAGCTTAGATACAAGGTAATCACAGAAGTAAAAAGTATATTTCTACAACAGTGTTGGTTATGCAAAACTGGGGAATGGTAAATAAAGGGATTATGTATCTTTTTAAACAATAACATGTTGGTGTTAACTATCCCTTTAATACAGCTGTTTAACTAATCCTGTGGTTGTGTTAAAGGGACACTGAACCCAATTTTTTTTCTTTTGTGATTCAGACAGAGCATGCAATTTTAAGCAACTTTCTAATTTACTCCTATTATACATTTTTCTTCGTTGTCTTGCTATCTTTATTTGAAAAAGAAGGCATCTAAGCTAAGGAGCCAGGCATTTTTTGGTAAGTACCCTGGACAGCACTTATTTATTTGTGGGTGAATTTATCCACCAATCAGCAAGAACAACCCAGGTTGTTCACCAAAAACGGGCCGACATCTAAACTTACATTATTGCTTTTCAAATAAAGATACCAAAAGAATGAAGAGCATTTGATAATAGGAGAAAATTAGAAAGTTGCTTTAAATTGCATGCTCTGTCTGAATCACAAAAGATAAACATTGGGTTCAGTGTCCCTTTAACTTTTAGGACTGGCTTTTAAATCTCAAACAAATATGTCAAGCACTGGTATAAGTCATTTTTTTTTACAGCACAAGATTCTAACTAGCAGCATTTACTGCTAATGTGTTGTAACATTCAGGGTCACAGAACAAGGAAGTAAAATAGCATGAAACATCATATTCATATAAATATTTGTAACATTTGTACTAAATTATGTTTACATACTTAAAATGCTAAAAACTGATTGCTCTTAAAGGGACAGTAAAGTCAAAATGAAACATTCTTGATTCATACAAAGTATGACATTTTTAAAAAAAAACTTTTACTTGGAGTACCAAATTTGCTTTGTTCTTGTGGTATCCTTTGTTGATAAGGTCAGGAGCAGCAATGTAATACTAGACGCTAGCTGAACACACCTGGTGAAACAATGACAATAGGATTATATGTGAAGTCACCAATCACCAGCTTGCTCCCATTAAAGCACTTCTGCTCCGGAGCCTACCTAAGTATACTCAACAGGAGAAACCAAAAAACAAAGCAAATTGTAATAATGAAAGTAAATTGGAAATGTGTTTAAAATTGCATACTCTATCTGAATCGCTAAAGTTATATTGACTTTACTGTCCCTTTAAATGGCCACTATACATTAAAATAATTAAATAAGTTATATATAGGTATGTCCCTTTAAACATTAGCAGATTTTCAATGTGATAAGGAGAGTAAATATCCCAAATTTACCTTTAAACGGTGTCCTGCAAGCGTTGCCCTCCCCATTTAATATAATCAGCTGTACAGTGGCACTTGCAGGACAATTTTCTCTGCACGTGCATGTGAAGCACAACTTGATATCCTCAGTGCACCAGCATTATAAACACAGCATTTTCTCAGAGAGCCAGAGGAGCTTATATTATTTTAGCAATGATACACATTGAATCATTAATGAATGATATACGTATCTTATGATGTGTTTAAAATGCTGGTGCACAGAGCATACTTAAATACCCTCTTGAAACAGCTATAGCTTTTACTAGAAGCATTTTTGCCAATACATGCAAAAGGGAAATGCACACGTATCCATCCCAATTGTGATGAGAGCAGGATGTGATGTCACTAGTTTGGGGGCGGGGCTTAGGTCCGGGAGTCTGTGTCACAGTTAGTTAGTGCAATCAACCTGAATAGATGTATGTTTCTGTGCTCTGTAATAAAATAGAGTTGTACCATCATTGCTGTGTCCTGCATCTCATGACATGGTGTCAGAAGTTCTGGCCTGCGCTTCTGTTCCTGATCGATGACAATGTCAAAGTTTACCCCACCTGAGCCTTTTGATTTCTATCAGCCTGCAGCTTGGCCCACATGGCGTCAGCGGTTTCTGCGCTTCAGGATTGCTTCCAAACTGAACAAGGAGAGTGGGGAAGTACAAGTTAATTCTCTTTTATACTCTATGGGGAAAGATGTGGAGCCAGTGTTCAATGCTTTTACTTTTCAAGAAGGGGAAGAATTTAACTTTGATATAGTTATGGATAAACTCAGTGCCCACTTTGTGCCTAAAAGAAATGTGATTCATGAGAGAGCTTGTTTTCACAAACGTAATCAGCGTGTGGGAGAATCTGTGGAGTCATTTGTGCGCAGCCTGTATGAACTAGCTGAATTCTGTGAGTTTGGTGTTGCTAAAGAAGAGCAAATCAGAGACAGAATAGTTATTGGAATTGCAGATGCTGAAGTCTCACTGAAGCTGCAGTTAGAGCCTGATTTAACGTTAGATGGGGCTATTAGGATGGCCCGCCAGAGTGAACTGGTGAAAAAGCAAAGTGCTGATCTGAGGTCTGAGAGTATTGTGGATGAAGTGCAACAGTCCAGGAAAACTGCTTGTGAAAGGCACAGTGTGAGCGGTAGATCTAAAATAATGGACAGGCCTAGAAGTGGATGGGCGCAGCATGCCCGATGCACACGGTGCTACCATGCCCATGATCAGAGTGTTATATGCCCGGCCAGAGATAAAAGATGCCGAAAATGTAACAGAATGGGCCATTTTGAAGTGGTGTGTAAAACTGAATACATTAAGGAGATGCAGGTGGACAGTGATCAGTTACTTTTACTGTAATGGGAGCCAAAGTTGATTTTAAGATTGACACAGGAGCAGATATCACTGTAATGTCTTTTGCTGAATTTATGAAACTGCCTCGACAGCCCCAGCTGGCGAAGGTTACTACAAATGTCCATAGTCCCGGTGGCCGCATTGATTGTGCGGGGAAATTTCTTGCCAGCTGTGAGTACAAGCAAAGAAAATTCACCATGTGGGTGCATGTGATTCGAGGCCAGTGTGTTAGCAATTTATTAAGCAGAAAAGCAGCCTGTGATTTGGGCCTCGTGGCCAGAGTAAATGAGATCTCCGAAGATATGTTTGGCGAATTGGGCCTACTGAATTGCAAGCCAGTTCGTATAGCACTTAAAAGTGACGCAGTCCCATACAGTATTTCTACTCCCCGTAGAATTCCATTCTCGCTCATGCCTCAAGTGGAGAAAGAGCTTGAAGTCATGGGGGTTATTGAAGAGGTTGTTGAAGCAACTGACTGGTGTGCCCCCATTGTTCCGGTTGCAAAGAAAAATGGAAAGGTGCGCATCTGTGTGGACCTGAAAAGGTTGAACGAGGCAGTGAAGAGAGAGAGATTTGTGCTGCCGACATTAGAAGACATAGCTCCAAAGTTGGCTGGGGCGAAGTTCTTTTCTACATTAGACGCTTCTAGTGGCTTTTGGCAGATCCCCCTGGATCCAAAGTGCCGCAAACTGACTACCTTTATCACACTTGTAGGTCGGTTTTGCTTCTGCAGACTCCCTTTTGGGATATCCTCTGCTCCAGAAATTTTTCAAAGGGAAATGAGTTCTCTCCTAAGTGACCACGTGGGCACGGCAGTCGTCATGAACAACATTCTGGTGTATGGGTCTACAGCGGAGGAGCATGATCAGCGTTTATGTTGTGTGCTGCAGGCTATCAAAGAGTCTGGGCTGAAGTTAAATAAAGAGAAATGCCATTTTAGGAAAACTGAATTATGTTACTTTGGGCATATCATCAATGGGGATGGCATCAAGCCAGACCCCGTGAAAATGTGCACTATTGAACAGATGAAAAGTCCTTCTGATGTACATGAGCTAAGACAGATATTGGGCCTTGTAAATTATGTGGGCAAGTTTCTTCCAGATTTATCAACAGTTCTACACCCTATCACAGAGTTGCTAAAGAAAGACGTTGCCTGGGTCTGGGGACCTTCACAAGAAAAAGCTTTTATGCAGGCCAAGTTCCTGATGGGGTCTGCCCCAATGCTGGGGTTCTACGACCCTTCCAAAAAGACTGTGGTTAGTGCTGATGTAAGCAGTTATGGGTTGGGGGCTGCTCTCCTGCAGTTAAATGAAAATAAACTACAGCCCATCGCCTATTGTTCCCGCACACTGATGGCTGCGGAATCAAAATACGCTCAAATTGAGAAAGAGTGCCTGGCTGCAGTTTGGGCCTGTGAGCGCTTTCAGCGTTATCTAGTGGGTCTGGAGAAATTTAGTTTGGAGACTGACCACAAACCGCTAGTCCCTCTAATCAACTCTTATGATATCGACAAAACACCCTTAAGATGCCAGAGACTTTTAATAAGACTGCTTAGGTTCAATGTTCAGGCAGTACATGTGCCGGGGAAACAACTGGTTGTGGCGGATACACTATCCAGGCTCCCGCTGGCTGCTGCTGAAGAATCCTCCACTGAATCTGATGTGAAAGTGTATGTTGATTCAGTTCTGGCCTCTTAGTCCATTTCTTCAAGGAAACTGGAGGAGATAAAGAAAGAGGCATATTTGGACACAGATCTGCAAGAGGTTATAAAGTACATAAAAGAAGGCTGGCCCGAGAGCCGGGCAGCCTGGATGTCTAAGTTCTTACCAGCCAGAGAGGTCGCAGCTCACGGAGCTGGAGGGGTTGGTGCTGTTCCAAGACCGCATCGTAATTTCTGTCAGCATGAGGAAGGAGATGTTGAACAGGATCCACGATGGCCACTTAGGCTTTACAAAGTGCAGAGAAAGGGCAGCTACAGCTGTGTGGTGGCCTGGGATCAGCTCCGACATTGCAAATCACGTGTCTAAATGTGCCTTTTGCCGGTGACACCGACCTACTCAGAGAAGGGAGCCCTTGATTTCTACTCCGCTGCCTGCGGGGCCGTGGCAGAAAATAGCTGCTGATTTGTGTGAACTGCACGGGAAAAAGTTCCTTGTTGTGATCGACTACTATTCCAGGTATTTGGATATTGCACCTCTGAATGATATCACAAGTCAAGCCGTTATCATTAGTTTGAAGAGCTTGTTCGCCTGGTGGGGCATTCCAATGGAGCTGGTGAGTGATAATGGTATGCAGTTCGCTTCTACAGAGTTCAGTGCTTTCAGCAGGGAATATGACTTTGTACATTCCACGTCAAGTCCACATTATCCGCAGGCCAACGGAATGGCTGAAAGGGCAGTTCAAACAACAAAATTAATTCTAAAGCAATCTGAGCCGTTCCTAGCCCTCTTGTCATACAGTGCGACGCCCATTTAAGCCACCGGGTTTAGCCCGGCACAGCTGATGCTAGATTCGCACCACTTTACCCTCAGTGGGTGTCTTCAAGCCGCCTGGCCCTGTTCGTCGGGACGAAGTCCTTAGGAGGGATGAAGAGGCCAAAAAGGGTTATCGTTTCTTCTACGACAGGAGACATTCTGTCAGGCCCTTACAGGAACTGAATGCGGGGCAAAGTGTCAGAATTAAACTGGATGATGAGAAGAAATGGAAGACGCCTGCTACGGTAATTGGACGCTCTCCAGAACCAAGGTCTTATACAGTCCTTACTGATGGAGGGACGGTTACACGCCGTAACCGAAGACATCTTCAGCCTGTACCCGAGAGTCTGGAACCGGATGCCTCAGTACCACCGCCGGTGGGATTCCCTGTTCTAAGAGAGGTGCCTTCCCCTCAGCAAGATCACAGCGGGGATATATCTTTGCCTCCAGCGGACTCTTATTCACCATCTTCTGTATCAGAGGACAGTTCATGCAAAGTTACATCAAGCGGAAGAGTGGTGAAACTTCCGGCCCGATATAGGGACTGACTTTAGCTAGAACAGTGACCGGAAGTATGGGCAGAATAATCCCATGGTCACTGTGGACTAGGGTAGTCTACCCCGATGTCCAAGTCAGGATGTAATTTATGTGTTTATATTTTCTGAACCTATTTGTTTATATATTGTTCGAAAAAAAAATTTGTTGTATACTCTGTTTGTATACCTTGTTATTTGTTATATTCAAATGTATGCTTCGCCTTTGAAAAAGGGGAAGATGTGATGAGAGCAGGATGTGATGTCACTAGTTTGGGGGCAGGGCTTAGGTCCGGGATTCTGTGTCGCAGTTAGTTAGTACAATCAACCTGAATAGATGTATGTTTCTGTGCTCTGTAATAAAATAGAGTTGTACCATCATTGCTGTGTTCTGCATATGTCCTGCATCTCATAACACCAATTTTGTCTGGAATGTTCATTAAGTTTCTACTTTCACACAAGAAAAACTGAAGGGACTATGTGCTTATGTATCTTGAGGACCTGCACATGCAGCATTTAAAGGAAAAGGGAAGAACAGACGAGTGGTTAAAACATTTCCGTTTCATATGAACACGTGAAGAAGTTTTATTTCATAGAAAAGACCTGCACGAATGATCTCTAGTACAAAACGGTCATCCTCTCCATCTTTTGCAGGAACTGGAATTCTTGCTTAGGCCTAGATTTAGAGTTCGGCGGTAAAAGGGCTGTTAACGCTCCGCGGGCTTTTTTCTGGCCGCACCATAAATTTAACTCTGGTATCGAGAGTTAAAACAAATGCTGCGTTAGGCTCCAAAAAAGGAGCGTAGGGCATTTTTACCGCAAATGCAACTCTCGATACCAGAGTTGCTTACGGACGCGGCCGGCCTCAAAAACGTGCTCGTGCACGATTCTCCCATAGGAAACAATGGGGCTGTTTGAGTTGAAAAAAAACCTAACACCTGCAAAAAAGCAGCGTTCAGCTCCTAACGCAGCCCCATTGTTTCCTATGGGGAAACACTTCCTACGTCTGCACCTAACACCCTAACATGTACCCCGAGTCTAAACACCCCTAACCTTACACTTATTAACCCCTAATCTGCCGCCCCCGCTATCGCTGACCCCTGCATTACAGTTTTAACCCCTAATCTTCCGCTCCGTAAACCGCCGCAACCTACGTTATCCCTATGTACCCCTAATCTGCTGCCCTAACACCGCCGACCCCTATATTATATTTATTAACCCCTAATCTGCCCCCCTCAACGTCGCCGACACCTGCCTACACTTATTAACCCCTAATCTGCCGAGCGGACCTGAGCGCTACTATAATAAAGTTATTAACCCCTAATCCGTCTCACTAACCCTATCATAAATAGTATTAACCCCTAATCTGCCCTCCCTAACATCGCCGACACCTAACTTCAATTATTAACCCCTAATCTTCCGATCGGAGCTCACCGCTATTCTAATAAATGTATTAACCCCTAAAGCTAAGTCTAACCCTAACACTAACACCCCCCTAAGTTAAATATAATTTTAATCTAACGAAATAAATTAACTCTTATTAAATAAATTAATCCTATTTAAAGCTAAATACTTACCTGTAAAATAAATCCTAATATAGCTACAATATAAATTATAATTATATTATAGCTATTTTAGGATTAATATTTATTTTACAGGCAACTTGGTATTTATTTTAACTAGGTACAATAGCTATTAAATAGTTAAGAACTATTTAATAGTTACCTAGTTAAAAAAATAACAAATTTACCTGTAAAATAAATCCTAACCTAAGATATAATTAAACCTAACACTACCCTATCAATAAAATAATTAAATAAACTACCTACAATTACCTACAATTAACCTAACACTACACTATCAATAAATTAAATAAACACAATTGCTACAAATAAATACAATTAAATAAACTAGCTAAAGTACAAAAAATAAAAAAGAACTAAGTTACAGAAAATAAAAAAATATTTACAAACATAAGAAAAATATTACAACAATTTTAAACTAATTACACCTACTCTAAGCCCCCTAATAAAATAACAAAGCCCCCCAAAATAAAAAATTCCCTACCCTATTCTAAATTAAAAAAGTTACAAGCTCTTTTACCTTACCAGCCCTGAACAGGGCCCTTTGCGGGGCATGCCCCAAGAAGTTCAGCTCTTTTGCCTGTAAAAAAAAACATACAATACCCCCCCCCCAACATTACAACCCACCACCCACATACCCCTAATCTAACCCAAACCCCCCTTAAATAAACCTAACACTAATCCCCTGAAGATCTTCCTACCTTGTCTTCACCATACCAGGTTCACCGATCCGTCCTGGCTCCAAGATCTTCATCCAACCCAAGCGGGGGTTGGCGATCCATAATCCGGTGCTGAAGAGGTCCAGAAGAGGCTCCAAAGTCTTCATCCTATCCGGCAAGAAGAGGACATCCGGACCGGCAAACATCTTCTCCAAGCCGCATCTTCTATCTTCTTCCATCCGGTGCGGAGCGGGTCCATCTTGAAGCAGGCGACGCGGATCCATCCTCTTCTTCCGATGTCTCCCGACGAATGACGGTTCCTTTAAGGGACGTCATCCAAGATGGCGTCCCTCGAATTCCGATTGGCTGATAGGATTCTATCAGCCAATCGGAATTAAGGTAGGAATTTTCTGATTGGCTGATGGAATCAGCCAATCAGAATCTAGTTCAATCCGATTGGCCGATCCAATCAGCCAATCAGATTGAGCTCGCATTCTATTGGCTGATCGGAACAGCCAATAGAATGCGAGCTCAATCTGATTGGCTGATTGGATCAGCCAATCGGATTGAACTTGATTCTGATTGGCTGATTCCATCAGCCAATCAGAAAATTCCTACCTTAATTCCGATTGGCTGATAGAATCCTATCAGCCAATCGGAATTCGAGGGACGCCATCTTGGATGACGTCCCTTAAAGGAACCGTCATTCGTCGGGAGACATCGGAAGAAGAGGATGGATCCGCGTCGCCTGCTTCAAGATGGACCCGCTCCGCACCGGATGGAAGAAGATAGAAGATGCGGCTTGGAGAAGATGTTTGCCGGTCCGGATGTCCTCTTCTTGCCGGATAGGATGAAGACTTTGGAGCCTCTTCTGGACCTCTTCAGCACTGGATTATGGATCGCCAACCCCCGCTTGGGTTGGATGAAGATCTTGGAGCCAGGACGGATCGGTGAACCTGGTATGGTGAAGACAAGGTAGGAAGATCTTCAGGGGATTAGTGTTAGGTTTATTTAAGGGGGGTTTGGGTTAGATTAGGGGTATGTGGGTGGTGGGTTGTAATGTTGGGGGGGGGGTATTGTATGTTTTTTTTTACAGGCAAAAGAGCTGAACTTCTTGGGGCATGCCCCGCAAAGGGCCCTGTTCAGGGCTGGTAAGGTAAAAGAGCTTGTAACTTTTTTAATTTAGAATAGGGTAGGGAATTTTTTATTTTGGGGGGCTTTGTTATTTTATTAGGGGGCTTAGAGTAGGTGTAATTAGTTTAAAATTGTTGTAATATTTTTCTTATGTTTGTAAATATTTTTTTATTTTCTGTAACTTAGTTCTTTTTTATTTTTTGTACTTTAGCTAGTTTATTTAATTGTATTTATTTGTAGCAATTGTGTTTATTTAATTTATTGATAGTGTAGTGTTAGGTTAATTGTAGGTAATTGTAGGTAGTTTATTTAATTATTTTATTGATAGGGTAGTGTTAGGTTTAATTATATCTTAGGTTAGGATTTATTTTACAGGTAAATTTGTTATTTTTTTAACTAGGTAACTATTAAATAGTTCTTAACTATTTAATAGCTATTGTACCTAGTTAAAATAAATACCAAGTTGCCTGTAAAATAAATATTAATCCTAAAATAGCTATAATATAATTATAATTTATATTGTAGCTATATTAGGATTTATTTTACAGGTAAGTATTTAGCTTTAAATAGGATTAATTTATTTAATAAGAGTTAATTTATTTCGTTAGATTAAAATTATATTTAACTTAGGGGGGTGTTAGTGTTAGGGTTAGACTTAGCTTTAGGGGTTAATACATTTATTAGAATAGCGGTGAGCTCCGATCGGAAGATTAGGGGTTAATAATTGAAGGTAGGTGTCGGCGATGTTAGGGAGGGCAGATTAGGGGTTAATACTATTTATGATAGGGTTAGTGAGGCGGGTTAGGGGTTAATAACTTTATTATAGTAGCGGTGCGGTCCGCTCGGCAGATTAGGGGTTAATAAGTGTAGGCAGGTGTCGGCGACGTTGAGGGGGGCAGATTAGGGGATAATAAATATAATATAGGGGTCGGCGGTGTTAGGGGTAGCAGATTAGGGGTACATAGGGATAACGTAGGTGGCGGCGCTTTGCGGTCGGAAGATTAGGGGTTAATTATTTTAAGTAGCTGGCGGCGATGTTGTGGGGGGCAGATTAGGGGTTAATAAATGTAATATAGGGGTCGGCGGGGTTAGGGGCAGCAGATTAGGGGTACATAAGTATAACGTAGGTGGCGGTCGGAAGATTAGGGGTTAAAATTTTTAATCGAGTGGCGGCGATGTGGGGGGACCTCGGTTTAGGGGTACATAGGTAGTTTATGGGTGTTAGTGTACTTTAGGGTACAGTAGTTAAGAGCTTTATAAACCGGCGTTAGCCAGAAAGCTCTTAACTCCTGCTATTTTCAGGCGGCTGGAATCTTGTCGTTAGAGCTCTAACGCTCACTGCAGAAACGACTCTAAATACCGGCGTTAGAAAGATCCCATTGAAAAGATAGGCTACGCAAATGGCGTAGGGGGATCTGCGGTATGGAAAAGTCGCGGCTGTAAAGTGAGCGTTAGACCCTTTAATCACTGACTCCAAATACCAGCGGGCGGCCAAAACCAGCGTTAGGAGCCTCTAACGCTGGTTTTGACGGCTACCGCCGAACTCTAAATCTAGGCCTTAGTGTCTACATATTATGACCAGCTGCCTATAATTGTGTTACTACACACAGACATATCTATTTCACATGTACAAGTTGTATCTCCAATAAAGCATTAAAAGCTATTTGTGATCGTCTATTTATCCCTCGCTAACTTCACAATGACCTACACAAACCTTGAACATAAAACAAACAGATATTTAATAGAAATAAAAAAAATATTCAGAAGTAGAAAGTGAGTGATTTAAACATATTAAAATGACACAATGTATGTCACTAAAAACATTTTAAGATTAAAGGACCCGATTCTCTAAAAATATCAGTCAGCCCTATGAAGTCCTTCACAGGATTCTGATATGGTTAAATTAACCTCAACAGACGAGTACCATATGTGAAGAAATAACACATAGATTACAATATATAGCGCTCAATCAAACTAACAGTTTAAAAATGAATTTTAAGTCCTATGTAAAAATCATTTATAAAGTATGCATTTAAAAAGTGTAATAATAGTAGGCATTATAGTTCATATTCAAAATACACAGCAAAATGTACATTTAAATTGCATAGTACACATGAAAGATTGTATTTAAATGAACAATGTAATTTAAAAACAATAAAGTTAAAATCATATCAAAAAGTAAAAAATGTAAAGCATGCTTTATTTTATAAATGTAAAATGAGACTGAATAGGGGTATTTCTTGTTGAAGTTCTTTCACAGATGTCATCCTATTATCTATGCATGTTACACCTGCAGTTCTCCCTGTTTTATGTCAACATATGCACATATGTAGTTTTAAATTACACAAAGGTATTGCACTGAAAGAGAAAAAGACTTACACTAGAAGCAAACACTATTAAAGTAAGTGGAAAAAAACATAATTTATGCTTACCTGATAAATTTATTTCTCTTGTAGTGTATCCAGTCCACGGATCATCCATTACTTATGGGATATTCTCCTTCCCAACAGGAAGTTGCAAGAGTTCACCCACAGCAGAGCTGCTATATAGCTCCTCCCCTAACTGCCATATCCAGTCATTCGACCGAAAACATGCAGAGAAAGGAAAAACCATAGGGTGCAGTGGTGACTGTAGTTTAAATTAAAAAATTACCTGCCTTAAAATGACAGGGCGGGCCGTGGACTGGATACACTACAAGAGAAATAAATTTATCAGGTAAGCATAAATTATGTTTTCTCTTGTTAAGTGTATCCAGTCCACGGATCATCCATTACTTATGGGATACCAATACCAAAGCTAAAGTACACGGATGAAGGGAGGGACAAGGCAGGTACTTAAACGGAAGGTACCACTGCCTGAAAAAAATCCTTTCTCCCAAAATAGCCTCCGAAGAAGAAGCAAAGTATGAAGCGCAGACCAAGACGCCGTCTTGTAAATCTGTTCAACAGAAGCCTCATTTTAAAAAGGCCCAAGTGAAAGCCACAGCTCTAGTAAAATGAGCTGTAATCCCTTCAGGAGGCTGCTGTCCAGCAGTCTCATAAGCTAAATGAATTATGCTTTTAACCAAAAAGAAAGAGAGGTTGCTGAAGTCTTTTGACCTCTCCTCTGTCCAGAGTAGACAACAAACAAAGTAAATGTTTGATGAAAATCTGAAGTAGCTTGTAAGTAAAACTTTAAAGCAAGAACCACGTCCAAATTGTGTAATAGACGTTCCTTCTTTGAAGAAGGATTAGGATACAAGAATGGAACAACACTCTCTTGAGTGATATTCTTGTTAGATACCACCTTAGGTAAAAAACCCAGTTTTGATACGCAGGACTACCTTATCCATATGGAGGACCAGATAAGGAGAATCACATTGTAAAGCAGATAACTCGGAGACTCTACGAGCCGAGGAAATATCTACCAAAAAGGATCTTTCCAAGATAAAAAGTTTGATATCTATAGAATGAAGAGGTTCAAACGGAACTCCTTGAAGAACCTTAATAATCAGGTTTAAGCTCCATGGCGGAGCAACAGGTTTAGACACAGGCTTGGTTCTAACCAAAGCCTGACAAAATGCCTGAACGTCTGGAGTATCTGCCAGACGCTTGTGCAAAAGAATAGACAGAGTAGGAATCTGTCCTTTTAAGGAACTAGCTGACAACCCTTTTCTCAAAATCATCTTGGAGAAAAGATAGTATCCTGGGAATCCTGACTTTACTCCATGAGTAACCCTTGGATTCATATCAATAAGATATTTATGCTATATACCTGTTAAATTTTCCTAGTAACAGGCTTTCATGCCTGTATTAAGGTATCAATGACTGACTCTGAGAAGCCATGCTTTGATAACATCAAGCGTTCAGTCTCCAGGCAGTCCATCTCAGAGAAGTTTAATTTAGATGATTGAAAGGACCCTGAGGTAGAGGGTCCTGTCTCAGAAGCAGAGACCATGATGGAAAGAATGACATGTCCACCAGATCTGCATACCAGGTCCTGCGTGGCCACGCAGGCGCTGTTAAAAACACCAAAGCACTCTCCTGCTTGATTTTGTGCAAAGACCTCCGGAGGGAATTCCCACTTCCCCGGGAGAAAAGTCTGACGACTTAGAAAATCCACCTCCCAGTTCTCAACACCTGGGATATGGAGAGCTGATAGACAAGAGAGAGTCTCTGTCCAGTGAATTATTTTAAGACTTCTAACATCGCTAGGGAACTTCTGTTCCCCCTTGATGGTTGATGTAAGCCACAGTCGTGATATTGTCCGACTGAATCTGATGTACCTCAGAGTTGCTAACTGAGGCCAAGCCTGAAGAGCATGGAATATCGCTCCCAGTTCCAGAATATTTATTAGAAGGAGGGTCTCCTCCTGAGTCCACTATCCCTGAGTCTTCAAGGAGTCCCAGACTGTATCCCAACTTAAAAGGCTGGCATCTGTTGTAACAACTGTCCCATCTGACCTGCGGAAGGTCATACCCTTGGACAGATGGACCCGAGATAGCCACCAGAGAAGAGAATCTCTGGCCTCTTGGTCCAGATTTAAGAAGGGGACAAATCTGTGTAATCCCCGTTCCATTAACTGAGCATGCATAGTTGCAGCGGTCTGAAAATGTAGGCGTGCAAACGGTACTATGTCCCTTGCCGCTACCATTAGGCCATTTACATTCATGTGCCGAGCCACCGAAGGGCGCGGATGGAATGAAGAACACGGCAGTGATTTAGAAACTTTAAGAGAAACAAATTTTGTCAAAATTTGAAAAACAGTGAAAAAAGGCAGTAAATCAAACGAAATTTTTACAGTATATGTAATAAGTTAACAGAGCATTGCACCCACTTGCAAATGGCTGATTAACCCCTTAATGCAAAAAACGGATCAAAAAAACGAAATAGACTTTTTTAACAGACACAATAAAACTGTCACAGCTGTGCTGTGGATTACCTTCCCTATAAACTATTTTGGAAGCCCTTTAGAGATGTCCTGTAGTATTCATGGGACTGCTGAGGGAAGCTGGATGATTCATTTTGTAATTTTAACTGCGCAAAAAAGCGCTAAAATAGGCCCCTCCCACTCATATTACAACAGTGGAAAGCCTAAGGAAACTGTTTCTAAGCAAAATTTAAGCCAGCCATGTGGAAAAAACTAGGCCCCAATAAGTTTTATCACCAAACATATATAAAAAAACAATTAAACATGCCAGCAAATGTTTTAAATTACACTTTTATAAGAGTATGTATCTCTATTAATAAGCCTGATACCAGTCGCTATCACTGCATTTAAGGCTTTACTTACATTACTCCGGTATCAGCAGCATTTTCTAGCAAATTCCATCCCTAGAAAAATATTAACTGCACATACCTTATTGCAGGAAAACCTGCATGCCATTCCCCTCTGAAGTTACCTCACTCCTCAGAATATGTGAGAACAGCCATGGATCTTAGTTACTTCTGCTAAGATCATATTTTTTGAAAACGCAGGCAGATTCTTCTTCTAAATACTGCCTGAGATAAACAGTACACTCCGGTACCATTTAAAAATAACAAACTTTTGATTGAAGAAATAAACTAAGTATAAAACACCACACTCCTCTTACGACCTCCATCTATGTTGAGAGTTGCAAGAGAATGACTGGATATGGCAGTTAGGGGAGGAGCTATATAGCAGCTCTGCTGTGGGTGAACTCTTGCAACTTCCTGTTGGGAAGGAGAATATCCCATAAGTAATAGATGATCCGTGGACTGGATACACTTAACAAGACAAACAGCCATTTGGTTTGCATTTGCTTTAAAAAAACGTTGTTAGTGCTGGGTTCTACCACATTGACTCTCTGCAGCAAGATTCTTCATTCCAGAGAACTTCATTACAGTTTAGGGGAGAAAGTTCAGCACTTGCTGGGGCATTGATGTTCAGCCAACCTTTTTCTTTTACAGAATTGAGTGAAGTGTGCCCATGCAAGGGTTGCTGAGAATTTGGGTCCAAAATATTTAGGTAAGATTCCATAAGCCAGTGTTTCTCAATGCCAGAAGCATCACTAACATGCCAGATTTACATTATTTTGCTGACTAAATGATTTGAGACTGTTAAACAACTGTACTATGGAATAGCCGAAGAATTAAGATGAGTAGCTTAGAAACAAAATATTACAATTTGGACTCGTAGGGTTCTTCAGTGACTGGAGCAAAGAAGCACTGCCATAAGTAACTTGTGATCTTTTAACAGTCATCCCTTCTTTTATGTGACACCTCAGAAAATACATGGTTTGATAAGCACTATCAAAAAAAATATCCATGTTATTAATGCTAGAATCTCCAATCACACCTGTTTCCCAGAATATATAGAAGAAAATAGAATATAGTCAGAAGAACAAAGAGGATATGTTTATCTCAATTACAATCTCCTACTAAATGTTCCACTCTGGTATGTTTATGGTACTTCAAATTTAATACAATAGATCACACCTACCTCTTCGTAAGTGTCGAACTGTCTGGGAAAACCCGTAATACTGATAAGTATCATTCTTTCCAGGATCCTCATTAATAATACCAAGATTTTGGTTCCAGTGGGACCAGTTCACCTCATCAACCCTAAAACAAAGGACATGACATAAAGGATATTATACTCGGACAAATGCATTATCGGCACACTACTTTATTGTTGACATAGCTTTTTGTGAACCGCACAAATCTTTTCTGAAAACATTTGTTAAATAGTCTCAAAATCCGGCCTGGGGAGCTCTACTGACAGTAATTCAATGCAGATATACTACTTTCTTGGTTAATTCTTTTAATTTAAAAAACTAAAACATTAACTAGTATTTTCCAAAATAATTGAAAGGCTTGGAATATTTTATTCACAGAAAAATGAAAGAAATCTGTACATTTTTACCCACTTCAAGCAAACTGTTAAAAACACAGTGGACAAAAGGTATCAATATATAGAACTGTGACTATGCATAAGTAACAACTAGGGCTCCTATCTAGGAAAGCAAAGCCCAATTGTAAATTGTTTCAAGTAAATATGCATCAAGTTTGGGAGGTTCAAGTCTTTGGTATCCAGAGAAGGCTGCTACACACTGCATAGCAATACACTGTCACCCTCACAGGCAGCTAAGTGGTTAACTAGTTTGCTATCACCTGTCACATTTTATTCTGCAGCACGTACATGCGTTTTGCAGAATTTCGTCCAGCTCTGTAATACAATCTGCACAAAGCAATCCATAGGAGGCAAATAAGCTGTATTAAATAATGTGATGAACATAGCACCTCCAGATCTCCAGATGGAGAACAGCATGAAAAGTAATTGAACAAGTCATGATCAGTCACATTTAAGTTTATGTATTGTACTGCTTTTATTTCCTGATCTTTAGGCAACTACAAGAAAACGTTTATTTTGTTCAAATTAAATTTTAGTCACTCTGACAGGAATTATGTGGACCTTCAATAGGGCTCAACAAAATCACAGCACCAGGGTGCCATGGTAACCTCCAAAACATTGTCCCAGGTGACGTGATCTGTAAATTTTGCCTTTGTCCTGTTTTTTCTACTGCCATACTGTCCCTGTGGCTGTCAGAATTGTGCTTTAAAACTACAAAAATCATAATGGGAATAGTAATTCCCATCATGCTGCACTCAATTAAATGAGCAACTCCAGCATCTGTGGGACCTAGATCGGTGTGCTGGGATGCTACAACACTAAATCCAAACCACCAATAAAATCAATACTACAAGTCTTCTATGCAGCAGTAATTTATTCCTTCCATTGACTGTGTGAGGCAAGGAGAGAGTTTATGTCCTGAGTCCATACCTCTCAACATTTCCCAGAGGCTTTGAGGACAGGGAATTTATAAAACTTGGGGGTTGCCCACTGGCATTTTGTGGGAGAGGTGTGGTTGTAAATTGGAGGGGCCAAGGTATTTTGTGGGTGGGACTGGGCAGTTCCTGTAAACCAGGTTGCCAAAAAGCTCCAGGCAGGAAAAACACTAGACCTTCCTACATGTGACAATCCAGCAACATTGGGATGGGTGGGAGGTGTTTGTTTTATATGCACAGCCCCCCCCCCCCCACTTATGAAAACCTCAAATATTTTTCATAATACAAACAATAGAATACATAATATACTTGTAATACTATCAGCCTTCCACATGTATCCCTCAGGCCTTCACAGTACCACCAGGACCGTCTTTAACACAGGGCAAAAGGGGCAGCTGCCCAGGGCCCAGTTTCTGTTGAGGGGCCCAAGAGTACTAAAAAAAAAAAATTTTTTTTTTTTTTTTTTTTTATGGTTCATACCAGACTGCTGATTTGACATGGGGAACACACACATTCAGTCCTAATACTGTCACAGTCAAAAGTACTCTGCTTATATATATATTTTTTAAACTGTGCCAGACCGTGCCGGTGTCATGTGATATGCCAAGCTATTTCCATGTGCTGTTTTAGATGTGCACTGTGCAGCACTGAATGCTAAGCCCTAACTCAGCATCCAGCCATTCCCACTGCATCATAAAAGGTCCTACTGGGGTTACCACTGTTACCAGGTAACTGCTCTGGTGGTAGGGATTGTTTCTGGGTAGGGCTGACTGTAAGCGCATGCAGCAGAAAGCTGGAGCGGCAGGCACATGAGGATTTGAGCATCTGTGCAGCTGCATACACTGCTCTCTTCAGTCTTGAGGCTGTGTGACTCATCTCACACTGTATCCATGCAGCCTTGGACAGACAGCATCTAGTCTGCTGGTCCCCTTAGCCCTGCTCTTTCTGCTGTGGCCCTAAGATCAACTAACTGAAGTTTTTTAGGGTAACAGCGCTTTGTAGAAAGGTGTCAGTGGGAATAATAAGTGAGTGCACACACAACCCTCCCCATGCAGCATTGTCTAGTGCAAGGTGAGAGGGAACTTGTTCCTAGCAAAGAAGTGACATGTGCTGCTGTGGCTGATGTATAGTGTCATGCTGATACTTCACACATTAATGTAAGGTTTATTTTTATAGTTTTTGTTTTCTCTCTGTCTCAGATTTTACAGCTTCCCATAGTAGTTCTGGTGTTCCAGTCAGTAAACTTATACGGCACCGCCATGCTTCCTCCTCAGTCTTTACCTTGCTTTGCTCCTGTTGGCTGCCCTAAATCTCTTTAACCAGCTAACCTCACACCAGAATCACATTCAAAAGAATATTAAATGAATCCACAGTGGAGGAATTTATATATTTATTTACTTATTAGTACTGTTTAGGTCCAGTTTCACATATTGCAATTTATTTAATTTTTTTAAATGATTAGCTCAGCAGTGGATAATCCACTCCTGGGCTAATAATTAAAAAAAATTGATTTAGGTTTTTTTTGGGATGTTGGGGTGGAGAGCGAAATTGCATGGGGGGGGGGGGCAAGAACATTATCGCCCAGGGTCCAGTCAATATTAAAGACGGCCCTGAGTACCACTAAAGCAATTTTTATTCTCTATATTCAAGTGGTCTTGGCAGACGAAGCAAGGATGCCCCGCATTTCACCACAATCTTTAAACAATTTAAAAGGGACAGTAACCGCTAAAATGTCTATCATGAAACTGAATCAGCATTATTTAAAAACACATTAAAAAGATTTATGCATGAACAAAGGGCAAAAGAACAGAAAAGTCAAAATGATTATGATAGAGAATTTTAACCAACTTTCCCATTTACTTTTACTATCAAATCTGCTTCGTTCTCTTGGTATTCTTTGTTGACAAGTATGCTTGGGAGCAGCAATGCACTAACAGGAAGTAGCAAAACACACTGGGTGAGCCAATGACAAGAGGCATATCAGTGCGGCAAGCAATCAGCACTTAGTTTACAGCACTGCAATAGTGCTCCTGCAGTCAATAAAGGATTCTAAAATAAAGAGAACAAAAACAAAACTTATAGTAGACGTAAAATGGAAAGTTGTTTAAAATTGCATATTCAATCTAAATCATGGAAGAACATGTTTGTGCACAACTGAGCCTCTAGGACTGAATAATGCTCATTGGTTGATAAGGAGAACGGTTTTATTATTGGGCAGAGCCTCACAAGTATAAAACCAACAGTTTTTCCTCGGTACAGGAACATTTTTTTTTAACATAAAACAAAAACTAGAATCCATTTAAATAATTATCTATGTTTGATGCAACAAAGAAAATAAAATACTTGTGGCCTTGGTCTGACTAGTGCAGAAGGACTAGTTTATCTTTTTACAAATAGCTGCCTCCTGGTTTCCATATGGATGTATAAGTCTGCTACTGACTAGAAGTTATAAAGACTGGTGTTTTTACTTTGCATGTGTAAATCCTTAAAAGGAAATAAAACTCCTTATAATTACACAACTTTCCTGTCATTTTGAAGACTTGACTTGAAGACCAGACTTGAAGACCAGTCAAGTATGAAAACTTTCTGAATGCATTGTTTGCTGAACCAGCCAACGTTTACTTTATATGCAAATTCAGACAAGACTTGCCAGTGTCATTTTGTTAGCAAAACATGCCTTGCTTTTCAGTATATTTTTCTGTGCAAGTTGTTCTCATTCGTCATTAGAGTCCTGGGACCTAGTTGTATGCCAACAAGAATTTCCTTTTAGTTTTACATTGACTTTAAACAGCTTTTAAACTTTTAAAAAGTAAAAATATTTTTAATATGCTTAAAGAGATAGAAAAGTAAAAAAAAAGCTTGCATGATTCAGATAGGGCATAAGCATTTAGTTTTCAGACACTTTTAAATTTACTTATTTTTTCAAATGTTTGTTCTTTTAGCATCCTTTGTTGAACAATAATACTTACATATCCTATACTACTGCGAGCTAACTATGGTTGGTGGCTACACAAATTTGTCTCTTGTCACTGGCTTACCAGATGTGTTCAGAAAACTCCTAGTTGTGCTTCGCTGCTCTTGAGCTGACTTTAACCATGTGTTTAATCCCTTTACAGGAGTTAGGCAAATGGTTATATACAATCAATAACACAAAATTACAATGCTCTATTATATTAGAGGATTTCACTTTTTGCACTTTTATATCCCTATATCTGGCTGTCCAAACTTCCTTTATTTACACTGTTGCTGGCTGTCAATCTAGACACAGCCGTTGCCAACATGAAAATGTCCACCATCAATTACAGAGACATTTGGTTTTAGTTTTCAGTTTACACCAGGCTGCCCTAGAAAATGCATCATACAATAAAAAAGGGTTAACCTCAAATTAATGTGCATGGGTGCTGATGATTCCATGGAGAGCCACAAACAGACTATGAAAATGAGATAACCTTTACAACCTCACTTTACACAAAAAGATAAAATACAAACGGTCTAATGAGGACTAATTATAAATCTATAACAGATATTCCATTAAATGCTGTCATAATTCCCTTTCAAGGCTTGTCTCTCATATTTACTAGAAGATTTAAATACCATCTGTTATTTCATGCTGTGCCTTGTGGTTTAGCTGGAGACTTCATTAATATGCTAATTATCCAGCATTTTTTGCACAGGACTCACCACTCCCCTCCTAATGACTAGAGCTGCCTTTGGGAACCAGTAACAATTAACAACCTTGCTGCCACTGATGCATTAAATACACTAAAGGGCAAACATAAATGGTGGTGGATTCACAGAATAACCTCCTAGTAGATTATAGGACCATCAAGTAAATTATATAGTTTTTAAATACTAAGCTCAATATAGAATAGAATATAAAGTAAATATGGCTGAAAATAAATGCTTTTAAATCTCATGTAATGTAAAAAAAATATTTTAATAGTTCAAAATCAAATCATGATCATAATACAGTAACATTCTTCATATTCTCTAGAAACTCTCAAATGGTATTTGGGGACTTGGTTTCTCACAGCCAGAAGTAATGAGAGTTATGTCGGTCTGTCAATCAGAAAAGTTCATCAGCTGATCATAATTGGTAACTTTTTGCTTGATCGGATATGGTCACAAGTGATGATTATAGCAGTGGGACATACCACATGCAGGGTAGACTTCTGCAACAGACTTCAGGCAGCCGGAAACAGATTACAAAATTAATAGACTTTTGTTTGAAAGAAACCAACTGACCTTAGTGCCCAGAAAGACTTCAACCGAAAAATAATAAGAAATATGTCTCAAAACACAACCATACATTTAATCTCAGAAACAGCTATATGGATTGTGGAACTGCTGTAGGCAGCCATTTCTTTCACAAACATTTGGACTCCCCGAGAAGGCACTAAACAGTTAGGAAGTATATCCCCACCCAGGGTAAATTAAATGCTTTGTTATGTCATAGTGTATACAAAAGAGATTACATTAGCATTCAATTTTGTCTACATTCTGTATTAGAAATCAACCAAAGTATTTAATTAAGGGTATTGGTAGTTGTAATTATTGTATTTTGTAGCCTAACAAAACAGCCGTTTGTTTAAGCCGAGAAAAGCATTTCCTTTTTTTTTTTAAATAAAGGTTTTTATTCAGCTCAGATATCCTTTCTTTTGTTTTATATAGCCAACACTGCATTCACTGATTCCCACAACTACAGACTGGCCCTGAGATTTATTGGGGATATGGTTTGGTGTTTTAGCTGGTTATTGTATAAAATTGTATGTGGAAGGTTACATTTATTATTAGGACAATTCTGTGGCTATTGGGATTCTTATTTATGTAAAGTTTGCCAGTTCAGATTTAGGGCCCAATGATTTAAAACTCTCTGCCCTGGAAAGATTATCTAAGATGTCTCTTCATCAAGAATTTTAGAAACCAGGGCATAACTATAGGGGTGTCACTGGTCTACACTGCTACCGGGTGCATCCTTTTAGGGGGTTCACTGCTGCTCAAGCAGAATCAGATTTCAGAGCAAGTTGTTTACAGGGCTGCAGTTTTTCTAATCACCACTAGAGGTTGCTAAACTTGTGGCTGAAAAGCAACCTGAAAAAATGAAAGAAGGCACAGCATAGAAAGCAAGTAGTTTGCTTTGCTGCTGTAGTGATAGTTAGGAGTGTTTGCTAAGCTGTGCATCAACTCTCCTCTTGTGTGTGCATGTGTTTGTTTGTGTGTTCGCGTGTGTATGTATGGGGGGGTGTGTGCATGGGTGCGTGCGTGTGTGCGCGCACGCGCAAGTGCTTGTCACCAATCAGCAGCTAGCTCCCAATAGTGCATTGCTGCTCAAACCTAAATAGGTATACTTTTCAACAAAGGATACAAAAAAATGAAGCAAATTCGATAATAGAAGTAAATTGGAAAGTTACTTAAAATGAATGCTCTATCTGAATCATGAAAGTTTAATTTTGACTTTACCATCCTTTTAAGCTAATGATAGCAAAATAAGACTAACATGATCAGGGTAACACTAAACAATGCTATTACCTAAAACACCAGCGTCGATCTGGAGTTCCGTCAGAATTCTTACCGACCGTTACCATCTCCCCTGAGCGGAAAGCTTTTCTCATGAAGACTGGAAATGACCTCTCAATATCTAGGATGGTAGTTGCCCACTAATAGAGAAAACAAAAGGTTCTGTGTCAGAAAAGACTGCTACAAAAGAATTTTATATTCACTAATGAAGGCATAAAGCTCTGCTCGTACAGACTGTAAACTCTGCAGCTTGTCAACCTAAACAGACACAGTGAATGCTATTAGCGATCTAGAACTTGGAATGTTTAGATACATTTCTGGCTAGAAACAGAATTCAGGGATATGATTGCTGATGTTAAATGGGTCACATTTTTAATGGGATTTATTTAAGCTCAACTGGAGCTTTTTTGTAAGTATAAAGATTTGTATATTTTGAACTCGGCAGACTTCTGTCTTTCTCCTGTTAAGTGTAGTCAGTCCACGGGTCATCATTACTTATGGGATATTAACTCCTCCCCAACAGGAAGTGCAAGAGGATCACCCAAGCAGAGCTGCTATATAGCTCCTCCCCTCTACGTCACACCCAGTCATTCTCTTGCACCCAACTAATAGATAGGATGTGTGAGAGGACTGTGGTGTTTAAACTTAGTTTTTTATATCTTCAATCAAAAGTTTGTTATTTTAAACGACACCGGAGTGTGTTGTTTCCTTCTCAGGCAGAATTTGAAGAAGAATCTACCTGAGTTTTTTGTATATGATCTTAGCGGACGTAACTAAGATCCGTTTGCTGTTCTCAGCCATTCTGAGGAGTAAGGTAACTTCAGATCAGGGGACAGCGGGCAGGTTCACCTGCAAAGAGGTATGTTGCAGTATATTATTTTCTAAGGAATGGAATTGACTTTGAAAATACTGCTAATACCGATATAATGTAAGTACAGCCTTAAATGCAGTAGTAGCAACTGGTATCAGGCTGACATGTATATATGTTTACACTTAAGTATTTCTGGGGAATGGCACTTCACTGGGAAAATACTGTATGCATATAATTTTTAGCCTAACTTGCAGTGGGAGCGACTAGCAGCAGGCTTTTTAATGACATTTCATATATTAGATTTTAAACGCTTACTGGCATGATAAATCGTTTAATTATCTGAGGTACTTGGTGAAAAATGTTTTGGGCTTTATTTTCCACATGGCTGCCGTTGTTTTAAATTAAAACAGTTTACTGAGCTTCCCTCACTGTTGTAGTGTGAGTGGGAGGGGCCTATTTTGGCGCTTTTTCTACGCATCAGAAATTCAGTCACAGTCTGTCTTTTTCTCCCTGCATGATCCAGGACGTCTCCACAGAGCTCAGGGGTCTTCAAAACTAGTTTTGAGGGAGGTAATCACTCACAGCAGACCTGTGAGACTGTGCTTGACTGTGATAAAAACGCTTATATTGTCAATTGTTATACGTTTTTTCTGATATTAAGGGTTAATCATCCATTGCTAGTCTAATTGCTAGTTTGTTTAAACATGTCTGACACAGAGGAAACTCTTTGTGCAATATGTTCAAAAGCCAAGGTGGAGCCCAATAGAAATTTATGTACTAATTGCATTGATGCTACTTTAAATAAAAGTCAATCTGTACATGTTAAGCAACATTCACCAGACAACGAGGGGGAAGTTATGCCGACTAACTTGCCTCACGTGTCAGTACCTGCATCTCCCGCTCAGGAGGTGCGTGATATTGTAACGCCAAGTACATCAGGGCGGCCATTACAAATCACTTTACAAGACATGGCTAATGTTATGACTGAAGTTTTGTCTAAATTGCCAGAACTTAGAGGTAAACGAGATCACTCTGGGATGAGAACAG
This sequence comes from Bombina bombina, assembly GCF_027579735.1. Classification (NCBI taxonomy): domain Eukaryota; kingdom Metazoa; phylum Chordata; class Amphibia; order Anura; family Bombinatoridae; genus Bombina; species Bombina bombina. The sequence continues at coordinate 471,071,531 of NC_069500.1, read as the reverse complement.
AGTATACTGATAATGCTAGAGCCATGTCTGATACTGCGTCACAATATGCAGAGCATGAGGACGGAGAGCTTCATTCTGCGGGTGACGGATCTGATCCAAATAAATTGGATTCAGACATTTCAAATTTTAAGTTTAAGCTGGAAAACCTCCGTGTATTGCTAGGGGAGGTGTTAGCGGCTCTGAATGATTGTAACACAGTTGCAATCCCAGAGAAAATGTGTAGGTTGGATAAATATTTTGCGGTACCGACGAGTACTGACGTTTTTCCTATACCTAAGAGACTTACTGAAATTATTACTAAGGAGTGGGACAGACCCGGTGTGCCTTTCTCACCCCCTCCTATATTCAGAAAAATGTTTCCAATAGACGCCACCACACGGGACTTATGGCAAACGGTCCCTAAGGTGGAGGGAGCAGTTTCTACTTTAGCTAAGCGTACCACTATCCCGGTGGAGGATAGCTGTGCTTTTTCAGATCCAATGGATAAAAAGTTAGAGGGTTACCTTAAGAAAATGTTTGTTCAACAAGGTTTTATATTACAACCCCTTGCATGCATTGCGCCTGTCACGGCTGCGGCAGCATTTTGGTTTGAGTCTCTGGAAGACACCCTTGACTCAGCGACATTAGATGAGATTTCACTTAAGCTTAAGACCCTTAAGCTAGCTAATTCATTTATTTCTGATGCCGTAGTACATTTAACTAAACTTACGGCTAAGAATTCCGGATTCGCCATTCAGGCACGCAGAGCGCTGTGGCTAAAATCCTGGTCAGCTGATGTAACTTCTAAATCGAAACTACTTAACATACCTTTCAAGGGGCAGACTTTATTCGGGCCCGGTTTGAAAGAAATTATCGCTGATATTACGGGAGGTAAAGGCCATGCCCTGCCTCAAGACAGAGCCAAACCCAGGGCTAGACAGTCTAATTTTCGTGCCTTTCGTAATTTCAAGGCAGGAGCAGCTTCAACTTCCTCTGCTCCAAAACAGGAAGGAGCTGTTGCTCACTACAGACAAGGCTGGAAACCTAACCAGGCCTGGAACAAGGGCAAGCAGGCCAGAAAGCCTGCTGCTGCCCCTAAGACAGCATGAAGTGAGGGCCCCCGATCCGGTAACGGATCTAGTGGGGGGCAGACTCTCTCTCTTCGCCCAGGCTTGGGCAAGAGATGTCCAGGATCCCTGGGCGTTGGAGATCATATCTCAGGGATATCTTCCTCCACAAGGGAGATTTCACCTTTCAAGGTTGTCAACAAACCAGATAAAGAAAGAGGCGTTTCTACGCTGTGTACAAGACCTTTTACTAATGGGAGTGATCCATCCAGTTCCGCGGTCGGAACACGGACAAGGGTTTTACTCAAATCTGTTTGTGGTTCCCAAAAAAGAGGGAACCTTCAGACCAATATTGGATTTAAAGATCCTAAACAAATTCCTAAGAGTTCCATCATTCAAGATGGAAACTATTCGGACAATCTTACCCATGATCCAAAGAGGTCAGTACATGACCACAGTGGATTTAAAGGATGCTTACCTTCACATACCGATTCACAGAGAACATTACCGGTATCTAAGGTTTGCCTTCCTAGACAAACATTACCAGTTTGTAGCTCTTCCCTTCGGGTTGGCTACGGCTCCAAGAATCTTTACAAAGGTTCTGGGCTCTCTTCTGGCGGTACTAAGACCGCGAGGAGTTTCGGTAGCTCCTTACCTAGACGACATTCTGATACAAGCGTCAAGCTTTCAAACTGCCAAGTCTCATACAGAGTTAGTACTGGCATTTCTGAGATCACATGGGTGGAAGGTAAACGAGGAGAAGAGTTCTCTCTTACCACTCACAAGAGTTCCCTTCTTGGGGACTCTTATAGATTCTGTAGAAATGAAAATTTACCTGACAGAGGACAGGTTAACAAAGCTTCTAAATGCCTGCCGGAACTTCATTCCATTCAACACCCATCAGTGGCTCAATGCATGGAGGTAATCGGCTTAATGGTAGCGGCAATGGACATAGTTCCTTTTGCACGCCTGCACCTCAGACCGCTGCAATTGTGCATGCTAAGTCAGTGGAATGGGGATTACTCAGATTTGTCCCCTACGCTGAATCTGGATCAGGAGACCAGAGATTCTCTTCTATGGTGGCTTTCTCGGCCACATCTGTCCAGGGGGATGCCCTTCAGCAGGCCAGACTGGACAATTGTAACTACAGACGCCAGCCTTCTAGGTTGGGGCGCTGTCTGGAATTCCCTGAAGGCTCAGGGATCATGGACTCAAGAGGAGAGTCTCCTTCCAATAAACATTCTGGAATTGAGAGCAGTTCTCAATGCCCTACTGGCTTGGCCTCAGTTAGCAACTCTGAGGTTCATCAGGTTTCAGTCGGACAACATCACGACTGTGGCTTACATCAACCATCAGGGAGGGACAAGGAGTTCCCTAGCGATGATGGAAGTTTCAAAGATAATTCGCTGGGCAGAGTCTCACTCTTGCCACCTGTCAGCGATCCACATCCCAGGAGTGGACAACTGGGAGGCGGATTTCCTAAGTCGCCAGACTTTTCATCCGGGGGAGTGGGAACTTCATCCGGAGGTCTTTGCCCAAATACTTCGACGTTGGGGCAAACCAGATATGGATCTCATGGCGTCTCGCCGGAACGCCAAGCTTCCTCGTTACGGGTCCAGGTCCAGGGACCCGGGAGCGGTCCTGATAGATGCCTTGACAGCACCTTGGACCTTCAGGATGGCTTATGTGTTTCCACCCTTCCCGATGCTTCCTCGTTTGATTGCAAGGATCAAACAGGAGAAAGCATCAGTGATTCTAATAGCGCCTGCGTGGCCACGCAGGACCTGGTATGCAGATCTAGTGGACATGTCATCCTGTCCACCTTGGTCTCTGCCTCTGAGACAGGACCTTCTAATTCAGGGTCCTTTCAAACATCAAAACCTAATTTCTCTGAAGCTGACTGCATGGAAATTGAACGCTTAATTTTATCAAAGCGTGGATTTTCAGAGTCAGTAATTGATACCTTAATACAGGCTAGGAAACCTGTTACCAGGAAAATTTACCATAAGATATGGCGTAAATACTTATACTGGTGCGAATCCAAGGGTTACTCATGGAGTAAGGTTAGGATTCCTAGGATATTGTCTTTTCTACAAGAAGGTTTAGAAAAGGGTTTATCTGCTAGTTCGTTAAAGGGACAGATCTCAGCTCTGTCCATCCTTTTACACAAGCGTCTGTCAGAAGTTCCAGACGTTCAGGGTTTTTGTCAGGCTTTGGCCAGGATTAAGCCTGTGTTTAAATCTGTTGCTCCGCCGTGGAGCTTAAACTTAGTTCTTAACGTTTTACAGGGTGTTCCGTTTGAACCCCTTCACTCCATTGATATCAAGCTGTTATCTTGGAAAGTTCTGTTTTTAATGGCTATTTCCTCGGCTCGTAGAGTCTCTGAATTATCAGCCTTACATTGTGATTCTCCGTATCTGATTTTTCATTCAGATAAGGTAGTTCTGCGTACTAAACCTGGGTTCTTACCTAAGGTAGTCACTAACAAGAATATCAATCAAGAGATTGTTGTTCCATCATTGTGTCCTAACCCTTCTTCAAAGAAGGAACGACTTCTGCACAATCTAGATGTAGTCCGTGCCCTGAAATTTTATTTACAGGCAACTAAAGATTTTCGACAAACTTCTTCCCTGTTTGTCGTTTATTCTGGACAGAGGAGAGGTCAAAAAGCATCTGCTACCTCTCTATCCTTTTGGCTTCGTAGCATAATACGTTTAGCCTATGAGACTGCTGGACAGCAACCTCCTGAAAGGATTACAGCTCATTCTACTAGAGCTGTGGCTTCCACTTGGGCCTTTAAGAACGAGGCCTCTGTTGAACAGATTTGCAAGGCTGCAACTTGGTCTTCTCTTCATACTTTTTCCAAATTTTACAAATTTGACACTTTTGCTTCTTCGGAGGCTGTTTTTGGGAGAAAGGTTCTTCAGGAAGTGGTTCCTTCCATATAGAGATCCTGCCTGTCCCTCCCGTCATCCGTGTACTTAGCTTTGGTATTGGTATCCCATAAGTAATGATGACCCGTGGACTGACTACACTTAACAGGAGAAAACATAATTTATGCTTACCTGATAAATTCCTTTCTCCTGTAGTGTAGTCAGTCCACGGCCCGCCCTGTTTTTTAAGGCAGGTCTAAATTTTTTAATTATACTCCAGTCACCACTGCACCCTATAGTTTCTCCTTTCTCGTTTGGTTCCTGGTCGAATGACTGGGTGTGACGTAGAGGGGAGGAGCTATATAGCAGCTCTGCTTGGGTGATCCTCTTGCACTTCCTGTTGGGGAGGAGTTAATATCCCATAAGTAATGATGACCCGTGGACTGACTACACTACAGGAGAAAGGAATTTATCAGGTAAGCATAAATTATGTTTTTTTCAACCTCCTCTACTATGTTACTGTTACAACCAGTAGCTTTGTTACACTGTAATTCTTGCCAATGTAACCAGAATAATCAATCTATAGTCTATAGTGATTTAAACCATGAAGAAACCATAATCAAACAAGAGATCCCCATTAACACTCTGGTATAAAGATGCCAAAGTTACAATAGGTGGCAAAAAACAGAGATCATGCAAAATTTAGATCATACAAAATTAAAGCAATACAAAATAACACAAGACAAAAAATATTTTGAAATATTGCCAGTAGTTAACTTAATGAACTGCCACCCCTATTAATAAAATTACCTAACTACTACCTCTGGTTGATACAGCTCCATAACTGCAGCCTATGACCTGGACGCACTGAGACATACTGGATATTGATGATGATATTGATGTAGCTCTGTATTAGCATGGAGCAGGACTGACACCGATATATGATCTATAACAAACATTTTACAAAACCAATTTGTTCTTTTTTTTAAAAAAAAAAACATAAAAACTGATCAATGTAAAGTGGTTTATATTTGGCCTAAAATGTCTTTCTAACTACTAAAATCAGAGTGCATAATCTTATACTAAATATTACATTGTATTTGTCAAGTATCAGCATTTTTTATGTACCATTCTCATGTCTTCTAGAGTGCAAATTCTAAATCATTCTTGTAACAGAAGCAAAACTTAGTTTTGTATCTTTATCTTTCACTGATCTATTATTTACAGAATGTGTTTGTTTTTTCTTTTCTCTCTTGGGAGGGAGGGACAAACAAAGTTCAATGTCCTTTTATTTATTTTTTCAGACCTCTTCCTGTTTCATTTCAGAGTATTTTTAATCCCATTATTCCTAATTTAATTTCACCTGTAACTTCCAGATCTGCTTGCTCTCCTTAGACACTTGACCAACAGTCTCTCCCATCAAAGCGATTAACATGTTAAGGAGCAGGACAAAGGTGAGGATGATATACGTCACTAGCAGAATAATGAAGACGGCTGGGTACTTGGCACTGTTGATCATCTCTAGATCCCCCATCCCAATAGTCAATTTAAAAAGATCCAACAAAAATTTGCTGAAAGTGCTGCTGTCACGACAGGATGGGTACTCTGGCATGGTGCAGTTTGTGCCATTATCTGTGCAGATCTCCTTGTTAGAGCAGGGATTCAGCAGGGACACCAGAGCTAGGAAAGCAATGAAAAGAATGCAATGAATCCCTACGTTAAATCACCACATACATGTACTGAAAAACAGTCTACAAAGCCTGGATGAGAGTGAGGTCAGAATTCATGTGCTAAAGGATCCAAGAGGTGAATGATCAAGATACAGGTGGATAATGTGTTCAGGTGTAATGGCCTATGAGTAGGTACCCTATTGCATAACTGGGAAATATGGACACTATACAAAGGTCATGGTAAGTGAAGTAAAAATACTACACTTGATCAGCATTCTCCTTAAACTTTAAATGATTATTACAGGTATAAGTAGTAAAATAAAGGCTGTTTACATAAAACTATACAAGGTAAAAAGGAGGTCTATAAATTAGCACAAAATATGGCTGCCCTGAAAAAAGAGGTACGTTCCAAAAATACCTTCAAATAATAACTATAAAACACAAATGCAGGGAGCACTAATGAAAGCTGCTAATATATTAAAATAGAGGATGGGATAGAGCTAGTAATTATAAACATATGCTAGTAGCAAAAAAATAGCTCACAAAATGAGTAAATAAAATATATATTTAATAAACCCTAGTACAAAGTTACTAACCTAAAACATATAATTACAGGTAGAAAATGAAATAAAAAATAAAAAACCACCGGTGGTATGAAAGATTATGGATTGAAAAGAAAGTTCGTTTTGAGCTCAAATAATAAGTCCAAAGAAACAAAGGTCTAGATTTAGAGTTTGGCGGTAGCCGTGAAAACCAGCGTTAGAGGCTCCTAACGCTGGTTTTAGGCTACCGCCGGTATTTGGAGTCACTCAAAATAGGGTCTAACGCTCACTTTTCAGCCGCGACTTTTCCATACCGCAGATCCCCTTACGTCAATTGCGTATCCTATCTTTTCAATGGGATCTTCCTAACTCCGGTATTTAGAGTCGTTTCTGAAGTGAGCGTTAGACATCTAACGACAAAACTCCAGCCGCAGGAAAAAAGCAGGAGTTAAGAGCTTTCTGGGCTAACGCCGGTTCATAAAGCTCTTAACTACTGTACCCTAAAGTACACTAACACCCATAAACTACCTATGTACCCCTAAACCGAGGTCCCCCCACATCGCCGCCACTCATTTACATTTTTTTAACCCCTAATCTGCCGACCGCCACCTACGTTATCCTTATGTACTCCTAATCTGCTGCCCCTAACACCGCCGACCTCTGTATTATATTTATTAACCCCTAACCTGCCCCCCACAAAGTCGCCGCCAGCTACTTACAATAATTAACCCCTAATCTGCCGACCGCAAAGAGCCGCCACCTACGTTATCCTTATGTACCCCTAATCTGCTGCCCCTAACACCGCCGACCCCTATATTATATTTATTAACCCCTAATCTGCCCCCCTCAACGTCGCCGACACCTGCCTACACTTATTAACCCCTAATCTGCCGAGCGGAGCTCACCGCTATTCTAATAAATGTATTAACCCCTAAAGCTAAGTCTAACCCTAACACTAACAACCCCCTAACTTAAATATAATTTACATCTAACGAAATTAATTAACTCTTATTAAATACATTATTCCTATTTAAAGCTAAATACTTACCTGTAAAATACATCCTAATATAGCTACAATATAAATTATAATTACATTGTAGCTATTTTAGGATTAATATTTATTTTACAGGCAACTTTGTAATTATTTTAACCAGGTACAATAGCTATTAAATAGTTAAGAACTATTTAATAGTTACCTAGTTAAAATAATAACAAAATTACCTGTAAAATAAAACCTAACCTAAGTTATAATTAAACCTAACACTACACTATCAATAAATTAATTAAATAAAATACCTACAATTACCTACAATAAAACCTAACACTACACTATCAATAAATTAATTAAATACAATTCCTACAAATAACTACAATTACTTAAACTAACTAAAGTACAAAAAATAAAAAAGAACTAAGTTACAAAAAATAAAAAAATATTTACAAACATAAGAAAAATATTACAACAATTTTAAACTAATTACACCTACTCTAAGCCCCCTAATAAAATAACAAAGACCCCCAAAATAAAAAAAATGCCCTACCCTATTCTAAATTAATAAAGTTAAAAGCTCTTTTACCTTACCAGCCCTGAACAGGGCCCTTTGCGGGGCATGCCCCAAGAAAATCAGCTCTTTTGCCTGTAAAAAAAAACATACAATACCCCCCCCAACATTACAACCCACCACCCACATACCCCTAATCTAACCCAAACCCCCCTTAAATAAACCTAACACTAAGCCCCTGAAGATCTTCCTACCTTGTCTTCACCTCAACAGGTATCACCGATCCGTCCTGGCATCCGGTGCTGAAGAGGTCCAGAAGAGGCTCCAAAGTCTTCCTCCTATCCGGCAAGAAGAGGACATCCGGACCGGCAAACATCTTCATCCAAGCGGCATCTTCGATCTTCTTCCATCCGGTGCGGAGCGGGTCCATGTTGAAGCAGCCGACGCGGATCCATCCTCTTCTTTCGGCGTCTCCCGACGAATGACGGTTCCTTTAAGGGACGTCATCCAAGATGGCGTCCCTCGAATTCCGATTGGCTGATAGGATTCTATCAGCCAATCGGAATTAAGGTAGGAATATTCTGATTGGCTGATGGAATCAGCCAATCAGAATCAAGTTCAATCCGATTGGCTGATCCAATCAGCCAATCAGATTGAGCTCGCATTCTATTGGCTGTTCCGATCAGCCAATAGAATGCGAGCTCAATCTGATTGGCTGATCGGATCAGCCAATCGGATTGAACTTGATTCTGATTGGCTGATTCCATCAGCCAATCAGAATATTCCTACCTTAATTCCGATTGGCTGATAGAATCCTATCAGCCAATCGGAATTCGAGGGACGCCATCTTGGATGACGTCCCTTAAAGGAACCGTCATTCGTCGGGAGACGCCGAAAGAAGAGGATAGATCCGCGTCGGCTGCTTCAACATGGACCCGCTCCGCACCGGATGGAAGAAGATCGAAGATGCCGCTTGGATGAAGATGTTTGCCGGTCCGGATGTCCTCTTCTTGCCGGATAGGAGGAAGACTTTGGAGCCTCTTCTGGACCTCTTCAGCACCGGATGCCAGGACGGATCGGTGATACCTGTTGAGGTGAAGACAAGGTAGGAAGATCTTCAGGGGCTTAGTGTTAGGTTTATTTAAGGGGGGTTTGGGTTAGATTAGGGGTATGTGGGTGGTGGGTTGTAATGTTGGGGGGGGTATTGTATGTTTTTTTTTACAGGCAAAAGAGCTGATTTTCTTGGGGCATGCCCCGCAAAGGGCCCTGTTCAGGGCTGGTAAGGTAAAAGAGCTTTTAACTTTATTAATTTAGAATAGGGTAGGGCATTTTTTTATTTTGGGGGTCTTTGTTATTTTATTAGGGGGCTTAGAGTAGGTGTAATTAGTTTAAAATTGTTGTAATATTTTTCTTATGTTTGTAAATATTTTTTTATTTTTTGTAACTTGGTTCTTTTTTATTTTTTGTACTTTAGTTAGTTTATGTAATTGTAGTTATTTGTAGGAATTGTATTTAATTAATTTATTGATAGTGTAGTGTTAGGTTTTATTGTAGGTAATTGTAGGTATTTTATTTAATTAATTTATTGATAGGGTAGTGTTAGGTTTAATTATAACTTAGGTTAGGATTTATTTTACAGGTAATTTTGTTATTATTTTAACTAGGTAACTATTAAATAGTTCTTAACTATTTAATAGCTATTGTACCTGGTTAAATTAATTACAAAGTTGCCTGTAAAATAAATATTAATCCTAAAATAGCTACAATGTAAATTATAATTTATATTGTAGCTATATTAGGGTTTATTTTACAGGTAAGTATTTAGCTTTAAATAGGAATAATTTATTTAATAAGAGTTAATTAATTTCGTTAGATGTAAATTATATTTAACTTAGGGGGGTGTTAGTGTTAGGGTTAGACTTAGCTTAAGGGGTTAATCCATTTATTATAGTAGCGGTGAGCTCCGGTCATCAGATTAGGGGTTAATAATTGAAGTTAGGTGTCGGCGATGTTAGGGAGGGCAGATTAGGGGTTAATACTATTTATGATAGGGTTAGTGAGGCGGATTAGGGGTTAATAACTTTATTATAGTAGCGCTCAGGTCCGCTCGGCAGATTAGGGGTTAATAAGTGTAGGCAGGTGTCGGCGACGTTGTGGGGGGCAGGTTAGGGGTTAATAAATATAATACAGGGGTCGGCGGTGTTAGGGGCACATAAGGATATTGTAAGTAGCGGCAGTGTACGGAGCGGCAGATTAGGGGTTAATAATAATATGCAGGTGTCAGCGATAGCGGGGGCGGCAGATTAGGGGTTAATAAGTGTAAGGCTAGGGGTGTTTAGACTCGGGGTACATGTTAGAGTGTTAGGTGCAGACGTAGGAAGTGTTTCCCCATAGGAAACAATGGGGCTGCGTTAGGAGCTGAACGCTGCTTTTTTGCAGGTGTTAGGTTTTTTTTCAGCTCAAACAGCCCCATTGTTTCCTATGGGAGAATCGTGCACGAGCACGTTTTTGAGGCTGGCCGCGTCCGTAAGCAACTCTGGTATCGAGAGTTGCATTTGCGGTAAAAATGCTCTACGCTCCTTTTTTGGAGCCTAACGCAGCATTTTTTTGGACTCTCGATACCAGAGTTAATTTTATGGTGCGGCCAGAAAAAAGCCTGCGTAGCGTTAACAACCCATCTACCGCCAAACTCCAAATCTAGGCCAAAGTTCATTAGTAGAAAATGCAGATAAAAAACAATAAAGTTCGGTTAAAAGCAGGGTTCGCAGCAAAGTCAGTCTGTTTGGCTGAATCAATGTAACATAAAAGTTAAAGCTTTGTAGGTGGCTAAAAGGACAATCTGCATTCAAGTAGAAAAGTCTGTGTCATAGATAATTCGTTTGACTCACCCAGAATACGAAGCTATTTCCTGTTATGCTTCTCCGTGTGCAAGTGTAATGAGTAAGATATATACACGTTTAGACCCTTGGTGGACAGGAGATTACCTTTCAGATGAGCGGTATCGCTCCAGCGTATACTCTGATTCGCTTGGAAGTGCAGCGTGTGCGGGGTCACGTGATGGTTTGATCCAATAGGAAACACGGATTACCGGGTGGTCTGTAGATCAGCGTGTCGACGATATCTGCAGATTCTAAGAGCCACAGTTAGCCGAAAAGGAAACAATGTTACATTTGCAGTTTGGATTGTAGTCAAAAAAGTTCCCAGGTAGAAAATCACAGATCGCTCTGTATGTAAATGTTGACTTAAACAATCACAGGGTTGCGGATCAACGCGTTTCAGCTGATGTATCCTTTTTCAAGATAGATTCAGACTGATTGCTGTTCCCCTTTTATAATTTTCCCCAATTACAATACCCATTAAACATAAAAATAAATTGATATCATCAAATTTAACATTCTCAATATCTATACATTTTTTATATATATTTTTTATATATATTTTATACACAGAATTATTATATAAGTTTGCATTTCACATTAGTTAGTTTTCACTCTTATTTATTAATTAATAATTACACTGTGAAGATTAGTCATCACTATTTATTAAATGTATTATATTTATTAATTATATTTATTCGTTCATAATACCATTCAGGTCTTGTTCACAATATAGAGCACTGCTAGATAAACACTTTTTTTCCTTATAAATGATCTTTCACTAGAATGTAATATTTATTTATTTATATCTCATAATAAAAGTATTTGTTTTTGATCTATTATTCATTTTTATATGTTATTTATACTTGTATATACACTATATATCATTTATGCTTCACTTTTAATAATGAGACTTTGCTGGAAAGATAAGGATAACTTCAACGATAGAAAGGAGATATCCCTTTAAGAAAAAAACTGAGCACTCAACAAGGAGGAGTCCTAAACAATTATTCTCAATAAAAGGGGAACAGCAATCAGTCTGAATCTATCTTGAAAAAGGCTATATCAGCTGAAACGCGTTGATCCGCAACCATGTGATTGTTTAAGTCAACATTTACATACAGAGCGATCTGTGATTTTCTACCTGGGAATTTTTTTGACTACAATCCAAACTGCAAATGTAACATTGTTTCCTTTTCGGCTAACTGTGGCTCTTAGAATCTGCAGATATCGTCGACACGCTGATCTACAGACCACCCGGTAATCTGTGTTTCCTATTGGATCAAACCATCACGTGACCCTGCACACGCTGCACTTCCAAGCGAATCAGAGTATACGCTGGAGCGATACCGCTCATCTGAAAGGTAATCTCCTGTCCACCAAGGGTCTAAACGTGTATATATCTTACTCATTACACTTGCACACGGAGAAGCATAACAGGAAATAGCTTTGTATTCTGGGTGAGTCAAACGAATTATCTATGACACAGACTTTTCTACTTGAATGCAGATTGTCCTTTTAGCCACCTACAAAGCTTTAACTTTTATGTTACATTGATTCAGCCAAACAGACTGACTTTGCTGCGAACCCTGCTTTTAACCGAACTTTATTGTTTTTTACCTAAATTTTCTACTAATGAACTTTGTTTCTTTGGACTTATTATTTGAGCTCAAAACGGACTTTCTTTTCAATCCATAATCTTTCATACCACCGGTGGTTTTTTATTTTTTATTTCATTTTCTACCTGTAATTATATGTTTTAGGTTAGTAACTTTGTACTAGGGTTTATTAAATATATATTTTATTTACTCATTTTGTGAGCTATTTTTTTGCTACTAGCATACGTTTATAATTACTAGCACTATCCCATCCTCTATTTTAATATATTAGCAGCTTTCATTAGCGCTCACTGCATTTGTGTTTTATACATAAAACTATACTCATAAGTTTCAGCACTATGCTATATTTAAAATGGCAGCTTTAATCATTTTATATAACTTTTATATTATTTTGTTTTCTAGTGTGTAACGTGTGCTGTCTGTTCAGTGAAAGGCACGATGGCTGCAACTCATTAACCTACAGTTATTAAAATATTTAACTTTAAATCTACCATCCAAAGTCATGTGATTATGTTTTCATGCACTCCCAACTCTCATTTAAACCAAAAAAGTAATGATTGGTTTTTTTTAACCTTTGTTTTTTGTTTTGTTTTTAAAAAGCCAAAATAAATCATTTTAAACATTAAAAAAAAACACAAAAAAGTGTTGTGAAGATAATATAGTTTAATAGAAAGTTTGGAAGTCAAGCTAAAACTTTACTCGGCTTTGAAGTGGTGGTGTTTCTTTAAAATGATGGTAAACTTTACATATTTTAAAATTAGGTCTGAAATCAAAGCAATATTTTAGAGGGACTTTAATTGGTCACTTTAATGAAGATGCTCTGCAACTTACTTTTTAATCTAGCCGTGCCATTCTAATACCCTGCACTCTGGCCGCCCACTTCAAAACATATATTTTTTTGTGAGCTAATGATTTGACGTGTCCTTCAATCAGCGCTCTATCTGTACGCCACATTTTTGTAGCTAGGGCGCCGAATAGAGAACAGTTCAAACCATTAGCTCACAAAAAAATATGCGTTTTGAAGTGTGCGGCCAAAGCGCGGGGTATTAGAATGACATAGATTCATTAAAAAGTAAGTTACAGCACATCTTTATTAGACGTGATCAATTAAAGTCCATCTAAAATGTTACTTAGATTCCAGACCTGATTTTAAAATGTGTCACTTTACCATCACTTTAATACAAAACAAAGTATACCCACACTGTGATTTTCACAAGAGTGGAAAAAAAAAACAACTGTATTCTCTACTTAAACTGCATCTGTCACTACAATTTTTGCAAATCATTAGCATCTTATCAAATATTTGTTACTGGATCTACCATAAGATTCAAGCCCAATAGAATAATCAGGTCTATGAAAATGTAACTATAGTTTAGATGGTTGTAAAGCAAAATTGTATTAACCTGCTCATTTGTTAATATAAATTTAATATAATTTATGTTTGTTTTGTTGTTGTTTTTCTAATAAACAAATCATAGGGCTAATAGTGTAATGGAAATTTCTAGTCCTGTATATAAATAGTTTGATGTTATATGGTTTAGTAATTTTAAAATATCCATTTTAGAAAAAAAAAAGATATAATTAGTTCATAAATATAGTGATATATAATCTACAAGATAGAATGCCCGTAAATATTACTGTCCAGATACAAGTTACACAATTAGTATCCTCCTGAGAATTTATAGTAAACTGGGGAGGGAAATAAATTAATCATCCAGACGCACATTCTCATGTAAGTCCTGGGACAAGCATCCTGATTGGAAGCTTAAAGTTCCTCCACACCGAAATGAGGCTACTGAAGAAATATTGAGGTAAATCATACTTTATCACATAGAGATGTAAATGTGATATTTTCAGTCAGCGTTTTACAGATATGCACTGATCTAAGCAATTAGAGTGTAGAATGTTGTAGGGTCAGTATTGTGAATCCTGTAGAATGCACTCAAGCTTCTCTGAGGAGGCACACAACATTCAAAGTTAAATTACAAGAAAAGTGGAAAACATAAATGACAATGTTTGTTTTAACTCAGGCTTAGAAAATGTAGAGTTAAGTAAGTGCAATATCCCTTTCATTCATAATTCCCATTATGACTTTGCACATTGTTCAGTGGGCCATTCATACATACCTGAAGCGTAGCCAATCATAAAGAGCAGGTACACCAAAAGAAAGCGGAACAGGTCTTTAAATAAGATCTGAAATATAAAAACATTGAGTTTAATGAAAGACAGGTTCATCTTCAGTGTGAGTCTAATTTGTGTTAATGAGAATATATAATTAAAGCCTGGAGCAAGGTATCTTTTAGAGAAAAATAATCACTGCACATTAATGCCAGGAGACATGCAGTACTACATGCATGTAAGGCACCACGCACACTGTCATACGTGAGGGGGGAAAGTACTTTTGAACGAAGGCAGATGGAGCTTACAGGCAATTAATATATATATATATATATATATATATATATATATATATATATATAAAATACATATTCTTTTAAATAAATAAAACATGCACAAATTGTGTTCTCTAAATGTATTTAGAATAGATTATATGATTTTATGACAAATTTACTATATCTTTAAAACTTTTGTTAATTTATCCAAATAAATAATCTTTTTTTTTGTTATTTAAAAAACAAACAAAACATGCAAACTAGCTTTATTGAATAAAGGAACAGTAAAATTCCACTACAGTACACAAACTGACAACTACTATATGTAAAATCAATCAATCGTGTGTGAAAAAAGTGTGAAGTTAGAGCTGTTTAAATGAATACTGAAAAAAATGCATCTGTTGTGTACTTTATATAAATGCTAATTAGCGGATAGATACAATGCACTTTCAGTAAATATGAATTAGCATAAAGTACCTATATATACTGCTGTAACAATTTAAACAAATAGCTTTTAAGTAAAAAAACATTTATTACAGGCAAAAAAAAAAGTGTAACAACTGAATGCTGTTCTTTCATAAGGATGATAGAATAGTTTATGAGTACAGTGTCCCTTGAAGTTCCCTTTCTCACATCTTAGTTAGGCTTACAAGAGGGGCTTCTGCAATAACTTATAGCAATGGCTTCACATTTGTCACACTGCAGTGACTATGACCAGCAGTGGGGCCACCTTCTCATACATTGGAGGGGC